>NW_018745650.1:283880-429416 GCF_001683475.1 Chenopodium quinoa
TGTTTATGGTGAATTGTAATTTTGAAGTCCCTATTATTTCAAAGAACCAATCTTTAATTGTTTATTTGGCTGGAACTTTGAATGCTAAATTCCATGTTGAACTAATTTTGGATTTAATCATTTTTTTTGGTCCTAAAAGTTCAAAACTTGTTATTGAAATTTAATTATCTTCATGTTGGAAGACGTCATTTTTCAATTTTACACAAGTTATTGTTGGAAATTTTTTCATTGGAGGGTTTAATTTTCCAACCCCCTTAATTTTTTTCAAATCTCATTGTTAATTTATAGTTGATTATATTATTATGAGTGTAACCCTTCAATTTTGTAGCATCAAGATATATAGACTTAAATTATTTTAAAGAATGGTTCTTGAATAATTTAGGCTTGTGCACTATTAAAATTGAATTTAATTAAGTTGAACTTATTTTAATTTTCATTTTTCTCTAAATTGATCCTAAAATAAATTTAAAATTAATTTTATACCACACATATATCAGGATTAAAATCTCGAAATAAATACCACACAAATCGAGGTAAAATCTTCCAAACGCCACCAAGGCTAGCCGGGCTGCTCACGCAACCCACATGTGGGTGCCTAGTGCGCATGGTGGTGGTCCCACCTCGCCTTGGTGCTGCTGTGTGGCGAGCTGGGTATGTGCATTGAGTGTGTGTGCTGGCTGTGTGGTGCGTGGCTTGCTAGGCATAGCTCGCAAGTGTTGTTGGGCATCAAGGCAGCGAGCCACAGCAGGCCCAACCACACACTGCTAGCGCCATCACGCATGTTGCGATCACTGCTAGTGCTAGTAGGCGTAGCATAGCTTGCTAGGCAGACATCCTTGCTCCCAAGCACGCACAAGAGCAGCCTTGATGCCTAGTATGCCTAGCCCCATGGCTAGGATGCTAGGCACTTGGTTTAGAGTGGGCTGAATTTTATGCCACGTGGGCTATGTGTTCTGCAAAATTTTTCCGTTTTAATTATTTTACTCAATTTTTTTTAACGAGGCTAGGCCTCGATCCTCCGACATTTGCAAAATTATTTTGACAAAGTTTGGGTTAACCGGCTTCATTTATTGGATTAATTAAGTTGGATGCAGAATTTTGTGGAGGCTTTGTTAATTGCATGAACTAATTGCGTCTTTAATCACATAAAAATGTTAAACAAATTTGACTAGTTTTAATTAAGCGCATTAATTGGATTAACCACCTAAGTTAGTTACTAGTTTTGCGCGCGTTGTGCATTGTTACTTGTTTTTGTTGTAAAATGCATGGGCCATTCACATATAGTGAATGGATGAATGGAATATATATTGTTTCACAATTTTTCGTGAAAATGGCAACTAGTGGGGCCTGATTAGGATAGTAAATACGGACTGTGATCCGTTATGTATTTTTGTAAATCTAAATACGGTCTGCGTACCGTTGTGTATTTTTGTACCTTCATATTTAGATTAATCCTAGTCGTTGTAGTGAGTAATTACATTTTGGCGGGGATGTCTCAAGACGACGTTTCTATGAAGACGAGCCAAGATGGTGCATCAAAGACCCTTGAAGATTGAAGATATCAAGGGGTCATGCTAGTTGCCAATTGCATCTTATTTCATGTTTTCTATATATAATTATACTTATATATATATGTGATTCATATGTTAGATGCATTTTAGGATTTCAAATGTTGCGATGATTAATTAAGTTCACTTAAATCAACCAACATAGAAACCCTAGGTCCCTATAATATTGAGCCAAATATGCCATTCCAAGAGCGACACTTACCAAACTAATGCGCGTGGTGACGGGCTACGCCAAAGCAAGGCATCACCGCTTCCCTAGGAACGTAAGGTATACTAGGTATACAAGTCGTCTTGGTTAACCTCAACGATATCAGTAAGGAGTTTATAAATGTCGTTGGCAATGGAGATAAAATGTCAAGGAAGCATGAGATGCGACGTTTTATCTGAAAGGAATGGTGTCCTTCCAACAAGTGTATTCTTCTGATAGAGGGTTAAGAATTATTACAGAGTTAATTCTTAAGTAAGATCAAGTGATCGGAATGCCCAGGTGGAGGCCGCTTTCGATCAGTAATATCGAGGTACAATTGATATTACAGCTTAATCTTAACTGAACCCTTCGGGTCAAACCCAATCGAATCACCGATCCGAGACGACGAATTAATCTGAAATGATTTAATGAGTCGACAGAGTTTTACGAATACAAACGTCGGATATCGAGCATAGGACGTCGAGGCCAAGCATTGCAAAATCACAAGCGACAAGTACGAGCGTAGCCGTAGCACCACAATGGTCTGACCATGTGGATGCTAGGCTAGTTCGAGCTAGCATGCACCCAGCATGGCTAGGCGCAAGCCTAAGCACACTAGGTGTGCTAGGCGCACCATCGCTGACCTATCGCAAGCATTTGGCGCACCAGGAGCACCTGGCAGCCTATCGCAAGCACTAGGCGCACCAAGAGCACCTGACAGCCTA
The DNA here is from genome assembly GCF_001683475.1 of Chenopodium quinoa. NCBI lineage: Eukaryota > Viridiplantae > Streptophyta > Magnoliopsida > Caryophyllales > Amaranthaceae > Chenopodium > Chenopodium quinoa. The sequence continues at coordinate 286,361 of NW_018745650.1, forward strand.
TCGCAAGCACCAGGCGGACCATCGCTAGCACCAAGTACTAGCATGGGTGCTTGCCTAGCATTGGCGCAGCATGCATGCTGGCTTGCATGCTAGCCTTCGCATGGAATCACCAAGCAACGCACCATGCATTTACGAGGGCCTGGGCGCCAGCACATTGATAGGCCACGCACAACAGCCCAACATCGCTACGCACCCAACATGCTAGGGGATATGTGGGTGTGCGTGAGATGCTAGTGCATGTGCGTGTGCAAGAGGTGCAGCGAGGGAAGCGAGTGCATGTGCGAGGGTGGTGCGTATGGCTGGCGAGGCAAGAGGCCAGCATGCGTGGCTCGCTAGCAGCACGCATGCTGGCTATGTGAGCATGTGCGAGAGAGGCGAGGGCCAGCACCAGCGCCAGCACGTACCAGCGCCTAGCACTGGCACGCACCAAACGCCTAGCACTGGCACGCAACCAGCGCCTAGCATCGCCCAACACCAAGCATGCACTGCCTGGTTGGGATGCGAAGGCTGCTGGGTGGGCTGGTGATGGCTGGCTGGGCTAGCTGGCACTGCTAGCTGGCGTGCTAGCTAGCAACAGCCCAACAGCCTATGCTTAAGGCGGTTTTGTGAGGGGTGGGGACCAAGGCAATGGTCCCCCTACCTCTTCATGGTCTTCACCTAACGTTCTCTCTCCCCTTGACACTTGTTGCATTGTGATTGAATTTAATTATTAATTTATTTTGGAAATAAATTAATTATAAAATTATTCATTCTCCCACATTGGTTGGGGAATGAAGTTCAAGGGTGCATTTCCCTATAAATACCAAAGGCATGGTATTGGGAAATACACAACCTTGAGTGGAATTAAAAACACAACTCTTGTAATTAGAGTAAACCTTTGATTTGTAAAACTCATAGTTTTGTTTTGTCCGGGTCTTGACTAACCTTCAAGACTTGGGACGCTCGGGTCGGGTCGAGGGTACATACGATCCGTCGGAGATCTCGTAGTTTCGGGATTTTGAAGTAAGAGCTCTTCGGGAGCGAAGCACGCAACAAAGGTATAATTCTTGTTCTTAGTCTTGTTTGATTAAATTTATTATGCTTGTTAATTGCTTTAATTAAGGGGCGGGTCTTGGGGGGTTTCCTTCCGCGTAGTGTCGGGTCACTACGAAACCCTACAGCGGTATCAGAGCCACGCTCCTTTTAATTTTTGCAATTATTTTTTAATTAAGGTGTTTTAAAAGAATTTATTTTTCTAGTTCATGTTCTTCTAATTAGATTAGATGCTTGTTTTAATTAATTTTAAAACTCGGTTTTATTCTCGATTTGGCTGTCGAACCCAAATTTTGGCTCAAAAATAGTGATTTTTGGGTGGAATGGACATTCTGGAACAGATTCAACCTTCTATGAGGGCTGTCCAGAAGCCAAATTCAAACCAGAAACCCATTCTTTCTGGGTTTTTCTTTTTTTCAACGAAAATTTTAATTCTTTTTAAGCCTTGATTAATGCAAGCATTACAAGGTTAGATTAAATGCACATTTACGTCACTAATCTACTGGTTTTAAAATTATCCTTAAGCATAATAATGGAGTTTTTATTAGTGCTTAAGTTGATATACCATTTTTCACATAAACTTGTTTTTTCACAAATTTTTGCAAATAAATTGCAATAAAATGTGAAAGCTTGTTGTGAACTTGTAATTTTAAGTTCCTATAATGTTAAAGTTATAATCTTTAAAGGTTTAAGTGATTGGAACCCTAACCCTAAATTCCATATTGAGCAAAGTTTGGATTTATCATGTTTGGTTGATTAAAATCCATCAAGTTCAATTACTTGTGAGTAAAATTTGATTAATCTTCATATTGGAAGATGTAATTTTGGTATTTTACACAAGTATGAAAGTTGGAAAATTTTTCATTAGATGATTAGTTTATTTTTCCAACTCCCATTTGTCAAATCCACTATTAATTTGCATACTGGCAAGATTAATTATGGACATAACTCATTTTATTTTTAAGCATAAAGAAAGACCTAATTTTGTTCAAAATAATTTTTTTTGGATAATTTAGGCTTGTGCACCAATAAAAATAAGTTTATTTAAGTCTTATTTTATGTTATTTTATTTTTCCTCAAATTAATTCTAAAATGTGATTTAGAATTAAATTTTCTCACACACAAATAGGAATTAAATTCCGAGAAATGGCTCGCAAATCAAGGCAAAAACACCCAAGCGCCACCAAGGCTAGTCGGGCTGCCTAGCAGCCCACATGTGGCTGCTTATGGTGCGCACAGGGGTGTGCCATGATGATGCTGTGCGCTGCTGTGTGGCGGGGAGGCTTGGGGCTGAGTGAGTGGAGCAGTGGCGAGGGGCTGGCTTGCGAGGGAATGCTGCTGGGCAGCATGGCAGCAAGAACCAGCCCAGCGCACTACTTGCTGGCAGGCGCCAGCTTGCTAGCCAGCATGCGTAGCATGCTTGGCAGGCTGCTGGTGCTAGCAGCGTGGCTTGCTGTGCTGGGCGCAGCATGCTAGCACCACGCACCACAGCACAAGGCATAGGCTGCCTAGCAGCCATGGTGTGCACCCACCAAGCACTTGCGTGGGATTTTTGCTTGATTTTGAGCTATATGATTTTGCGAAATTTTGCCGTTTTAATAATTTTAAGTAAATAATTTGACGAGGTTAAAACCTCGATTTTCGGTTTTGCAAAATTTTACAATTTTTGGGTTATGCCGACTTAATTAATCGTATTAATTAAGTACGGATTCAGAATTTAGTGGGAGCTTAATTAATTGCGTGAGCATTTTGCGTTTAGAAATAATGGATTAAACAACTTTGAATAGTTTTAATTAGGCGTGTTAATCGGATTAACCACCTAAGTTAGTTACTAATTTTTTGTGTTTAATTATGTATTTCGTAAAATTGCATGGGCCATTCACAAATAGTGAATGGGTGAATGGAAGATTGTTATTCAAAACAGGTCTTTGAAAATGGCAACTAGTGGGGCTCGAGCTTCATGGTATGTTGAAGAAAGCCGAGCAAACCCTCAAGGATGAGGGCAAGCATGACATGCTCATGGTGAGGAAGGGCAAGCCATTCAAACGTCCGGGAAAAAAAGGAGCTTTAAAGGTAAAAAGAAGAAGTTCCCGCCTAAGTCAAAATCTGCCAAGGGCAGCAAGGACAAAAAGGAAGCCTCTTCTAAATCTGATTCCGAATGTTTCTATTGCAAGAAGAAGGGACATTGGAAATGGGACTGCCTCAAATTCAAGGAAGATAAGAAGAACGACAACGTTTCTTCTTCATCAGGTATTTTCGTTATAGACTTAAACTTCGCTAGCAAAACATCGTGGGTATTAGATATCGGATGTGGCTCACACCTTTGTTCTAATGCTCAGGGACTAAGGATAAATAGGAGGCTAGAGAAAGGAGAGGTCGAGCTTCGGGTCGGTAATGGAGCGAGGATGTTTGCCATCTCCGTTGGAACTCTCAGTTTGTCTTTGCCCTTAGGGCTTATTCTAGAACTTGAAAACTACTATCATGTTCCAAGAGTGACCAAAAACATTATTTCAATATCGGCGTTGGACGCCAAAGGATTGGAATTTCGAATCAAAAACAATAGTTGTTTTATTTATTTTGATAATGTTTTATATGGTAAGGCACATTCAGAAAATGGTCTTTATGTGCTTTCACTAGACAAACAGGTTTATAACATCGATAATACTTCTAAAAGGGCTAAGACCATCGAGTCGAATCAAACCTACTTGTGGCATTGTCGTCTTGGCCATATTAACATCAAACGCATCAAGAAACTTCTTCAAGAAGGTGTTCTTGACTCATTCGACTTAGAGTCGTTTGAAAATTGCGAAGGATGTCAATTAGGCAAGATGATAAAACAGACATTCTCCAAGTTGGGAGAAAGGGCAAGTGACTTATTAGGTCTAATACACACGGATGTATGTGGACCATTGAGTACACCCGCAAGACAAGGTTACCGATATTTCATCACTTTCACCGACGATTTTAGTAGATATGGCTATATCTACTTAATATCGAATAAATCTGAATCCTTTGAGAAATTCAAAGAATTTCAGAAAGAAGTTGAAAATCAACTTGGCAAGAAAATTAAAGCACTTCGATCGAATCGAGGTGGCGAATATTTGAGCCATGAATTCGACGATCACTTGAAAGAAAATGGTATTCTTTTAGAGTTGACACCTCCCGGAACTCCCCAATGGAACAGAGTGTCCGAACGGAGGAATCGATCCTTGTTAGACATGGTTCGATCAATGATGGGTCTTAGTGAACTCCCTATCTCTTTCTGGGGACATGTGCTACAAACTGCAGCACTAACACTGAATAGAGCTCCGTCAAAAGCTGTTGAAAAGACTCCATATGAATTATGGACTAAGAAACCTCCTAGGTTGTCTTTTCTCAAGATTTGGGGATGCGAAGCATATGTCAAGCGATTAATTTCGGACAAACTTCACCCCAAATCGGATAAGTGTTTCTTTGTGGGATATCCAAAAGAAACCAAAGGGTAGTACTTCTACAATAAGTCCGAGAACAAAGTCTTTGTTGCTCGTGATGGTGTCTTTTTGAAGAAGGATCACCTTTCCAAAATGATAAGTGGGAGGAAAATAGAACTCGACGAAGTTCGAGAGGACGAGCAACAATGTCAACCTGATAAAACTGACAATCTAGATGCTTTGGAAGTATCTAAGAAGATTGGTCAGAATCAAACTGACAATGAAAATGCTCAACCGATTACCCTTCGTAGGTCGCAACGACAAAGATCTCAACCAGACAAATACCTCGGTATCGTGTTAACCGATGATCAGGACATTCTAGTCATGGATGGTGATGAGCCAGCGACATACAAGCAAGCTATGACGAGCCCCGACTCTGCAAAATGGCAAGAGGCCATGAGATCCGAGATGGACTCCATGTCTGAAAATCAAGTCTGGGACTTGGTAAATTTGCCCGAGGGTTATACATCCATTGTTTGTAAATGGATCTTCAAAGTGAAGACAGACAAGGATGGAAATGTATCGATATTCAAAGCTAGACTTGTGGCAAAAGGTTATAGACATGTCCACGGGATTGACTATGATGAAACTTTTTCACCAGTTGCAATGCTAAAATCCGTTCGGATCATCCTAGCAATTGCTGCATATTACGATTATGAAATATGGCGGATGGATGTCAAAACCGCCTTCCTAAATGGAATTTTTGAAGAAACTGTGTATATGACACAGCCATAAGGTTTTGTTGATCCAAGCAACGCTGGAAAGGTTTGCAAGCTTAAGAAGTTCATTTATAGACTGAAGCAAGCCAGCAGAAGTTGGAATCTGCGATTTGATGAAGCCATTAGCTAGTTTGGTTTTATCAAGAATCTAGATGAATCTTGTGTATACAAGAAGGTCAGTGGGCGTGGTATTGAATTCCTAGTCCTGTATGTTGACAAACTTCTCATTGGAAACAGCACAAAATTACTGGAGTCCGTAAAGGGCTGGTTGGGAAAGTGCTTTTCAATGAAGGACTTAGGAGAGGCACATTACATATTGGGCATCAAGATCTACAGAGTTAGATCTAAAAGGATGATGGGATTAAGCCAGAGTACCTACATTGATAAGGTACTGGCTCAATTCAACATGGAGAATGCCAAAAGAGGGCATTTACCCATGTCCCATGGCATAACTCTCAGCAAGAAACAGTGTCCACAGACACCTGTTGAGCGAGAAAGAATGAATCAGATCCCATATGCTTCGCTGATCGGATCGATCATGTATGCCATGATATGTACAAGGCCTGATGTATCGTATTCCCTGAGTACAACGAGCCGATACCAATCAAACCCAGGAGAGGTGCATTGGACTGCGGCCAAGAATATCCTAAAGTACCTGAAAAGGAACAAGGATAAATTCCTGGTGTATGGAGGCCATAAAGAACTGGTTGTTGAAGGTTACACCGACGCTAGCTTCTAGACTGACAGAGACGACTTCAAGTCACAGTTAGGGTACATATTCTGTCTGAATGGAGGAGTGTTCAGCTGGAAGAGTGCCAAGCAGAGCACCACTGCAGACTTTACAACTGAAGCCGAGTACTTGGCTGCTTAAGAAGCTGCCAAGGAAGCTGTTTGGATTCGCAAGTTCATCAGCGAACTTGGTGTTGTACCCTCAATCAAGGGGCCGATAGACCTTTATTGTGATAACAATGGAGCTATCGCTCAGGCCAGGGAGCCGAGAGAACACCAGAAGGTCAAACACGTGTAAAGGCGATTTCACATGATAAGGGAATGGGAATTCGAAGGTGAAATCAGAATTTGTAAGATTGGCACAGATGACAATGTGGCCAATCCTTTGACTAAACCGCTGCCTCAGGTGAAACACAACAAGCACATTGAGGCAATGGGAATCAAGCATGTTGGAGACTGGCTTGAAATTCCCTGTACATGTGTTTTAATTAAATAGGATGTTTAATGTAAGACACTGTAATGAAACCATTCATTTATGGAGTAATTAATTTTGTGCAAAATTATCATTCACTCCATTACTGTTTAATTGTGGTTTAGAATTAAATAATGAGTCTATTCGATTTATAGAAATATTCAAAACAGGGTATCAAGACCATGTCTTGGATAAAGAAACACCTGTTAAGTGAACATTGAATATTTAAATCGAAAGTTATCCCTAATCGAGGTCATCTAACTGATGGACGATTGATGACCACCAGAGATTAGTGTGTAGTATGATTTACAGCACCGTTTCTTGTGCTGCAAGAACATGATGGTCATAAATCATTTGCACAGGTTCCAGTTTGGAACTGCACTGGATTGACCTATGAGAGTACTTTAAGAGATTCAAATTGTCATAAGTACATTTCTCATTATGACTATCGGAACCTGTTTCCTCCAACCATGAGTATTGTGAAGTTTTCTTGTTTGAGTACTAGACTCTTTGATGTTTCCTAACGTCTGCCGTAACTGGGGATCATAACGGGAACACTCGGGAGACTAAGTCCTCTTAGTAAGAGGAACTTACAATGCAAGACTTGGATTGTCCCCCTATAAACAATAGGGAAAATGTTTTGTTGTTTACAAGGCCGCTCGAAGAGCGAGACTGTGAAAATGCGTGGCCGTGCTCAGATGGATTTTAGAAATCATTTGCTTATTGATAGTCAAACTTGGAGATCGAGAAACACTTCTAGACGTAATAAGGATGACGATGAATCTTACCTTATAGTTTACAAAGAAACATTAAGAGACATAGGAAATGCGCTATACACTGTATGCACACTTGTCCGGAAGGACAAGTGGGAGATTGAAAGGAATGGTGTCCTTCCAACAAGTGTATTCTTCTGATAGAGGGTTCAGAATTATTACAGAGTTAATTCTTCAGTAAAATCAAGTGATCGGAATGCCTAGGTGGAGTCCGCTTCCGATCAGTAATATTGAGGTATAATTGATATTACAACTTAATCTTAACTGAACCCTTCGGGTCGAACCCAATCGAATCACCGATCCGAGACGACGAATTAATCCGAAAGGATTTAATGAGTCGACAGAGTTTTACGAATACAGACGTCGGATATTGAGCCGAGCGTCGGATATCGAAAGGATTTAATGAGTCAAGGCCGAGCATCGCAAAATCACAAGCGACAAGTACGAGCGTAGTCGTAGTACCACAATGGTCTAACCATGTGGATGCTAGGCTAGTTCGAGCTAGCATGCACCTAGCATGGCTAGGCGCAAGCCTAAGCACACTAGGTGTGCTAGGCGCACCATCGCTAACCTATCGCAAGCACTAGGTGCACCAGGAGCACCTGACAGCCTATCGCAAGCACTAGGCGCACCAGGAGCACTAGGCGCACCATTGCTAGCACCAAGTACTAGCATGGGTGCTTGCCTACCTTTAGCGCAACATGCGTGCTAGACTTTGCATGGCAGCACCAAGCAGCGCACCATGCATGTGCGAGGGCCTGGGCGCTGGCACATTGCTAGGCTACGCATAACAGCCCAACATCGCTACGCACCCAGCATGCTAGGGGATGCGTGGGTGTGCGTGAGATGCTAGTGCATGTGCGTGTGCGAGAGGTGCAGCGAGGGAAGCAAGTGCATGTGCGAGGGTGGTGCGTATGGCTGGCGAGGCAAGCATGCGTGGCTCGCTAGCAGCACGCATGCTGGCTATGCGAGCATGTGCGACAGAGACAAGGGCCAGCACCAGCGCTAGCACGCACCAGCGCCTAGCACTGGCATGCACTAGCGCCAAGCATCGCCCAGCACCAAGCATGCACTGCCTGGCTGGGATGCGAAGGCTGCTGGGTGGGCTGGTGCTGGCTGGCTGGGCTAGCTGGCAGCAGCCCAACAGCCTATGCTTAAAGCGGTTTTGTGAAGGGTGGGGACCAAGGCTTTGGCAAAGCCTTGGGGAGCAAGGCAATGGTCCCCCCCACCTCTTCATGGTCGTCACCTAACCTTCTCTCTCCCCTTGACACTTGTTGTATTGTGATTGAATTTAATTATTAATTTATTTTGGAAATAAATTAGTTATCAAATTATTCATTCTCCCACATTGGTTGGGGAATGAAGTTCAAGGGTGCATTTCCCTATAAATACCAAAGGCATAGTATTGGGAAATACACAACCTTTAGTGGAATTAAAAAGGCAACTCTTGTAATTAGAGTAAATCTTTGATTCGTAAAACTCATAGTTTTGTTTTGTCCGGGTCTTGACTAACCTTGAAGACTTGGGACGCTCGGGTCGGGTCGAGGGTACGATCCGTCCGAGATCTCGTAGTTTCGGGATTTTGAAGTAAGAGCTCTTCGGGAGCGAAGCACGCAACAAAGGTATAATTCTTGTTCTTAGTCTTGTTTGATTAAGTTTATTATGCTTGTTAATTGCTATAATTAAGGGGCGGGTCTTGGGGGGTTTCCTTCCGCGTAGTGTTGAGTCACTACAAAACCCTACATTATCAAACCAAGAGTAGCTTGGAGCTATTAGGAATTGGATTGCTAACCCTAAAATATTAAGTGTTAAGACAAGCCAGAGCATGCTTAATCACTTTTTGGGTTTTGGGATCTTGGAATCATTTTATTCTCGCCTAAAAGGTACTAATGTTAATGCGTGGATAAAATGCTTAATAAGATTGAAAATTTGCATGAACGCTTTAAAATTCAAACTTATTGGTTTATGAATGGTTTTTTCATTTCAAATTCTTTCAATTGTAGAAGCATGTCTGCAAGTAACTCAAACAACAACTCTATGTGCTCGGAACTCCCCGAAAAGTTGGCTTTTAGCCTCAACCTGGTCAACTTCAAGGAATGGGAGGAGGAACTCAGGAAAACTCTTCGGAATTGTTCCTTGGAGTACACTCTTGATACTTCCATTCCAAGATTCTTCTCTAAGGTAATCATGAGCGATGAGACTCATGATAAATGGTCTTCCGATTGCAAGAAAGTCACACATCTAGCGGCTAATTCCATCCCGAAAGATTGGAAGGAAAAGCTCTCCTTCTATTTTTTTGGATATTTTCCTCAAAGAACTTGAGGATTTTGTCAATGTAAGAGTCACGAAGGGTGACAATGGCAACTATGATGGACTTTTGTTTGATTTGACTAGGTCACACTCAAACATGAAGATAAAGCCATCGGATGTGGGTTGTCTTGCTAAGGAAAGGTGTCGGCTTTAGTCAAGGGTCTACAATACCAAAGACCCGGTATGCCCCTCCGACCTCACGTGCTTGGAATGACTAGGCTCTTTAAGTACATGCATCTTCTCGGAATCTCATTGGAGGATGAGATGGCGGGACATATCTTGCTTGCTTCACTCCACTTAGGCTATGATGTAGTTACAGTGCATATAGCTGCAGGAAAGGAGACATGCTCTTTAAGAGAGGTGGTGCAATTGCTTAGCCGAGCCACCTCCTATGGAGCGACCGAGAGGCCTTTGAGAGCAAGGAAGAGGGAGTTCAAGAACAAGGAAAAGATGTTATAAGTGGCATTTATGCCACTATTCGGGATTAATTTCCTTACCATTTCCCTCCATTTATCGCTTGTTTAGCCCTATTTTGTCGTGCTTTCCCGTATATTACACAACAATGCCATTTCCCCCGTACTTCCCCTCTACTTTACCTTTTTGTACTGTTTTTGGGTGTTTTTCCTGTGTTTTGCAAGTTAACCGATCGATACGTGAAGTAGAGGAAAGTTCGGGATAGTTTCGAGAGCCGGTTTCATGAGTAAATCAAGTGAGGAACTTCTGATCAAGATGCGCGACCAAGAGAGCCCTCTCTCCCACTCTGCGCAGGCGCGCAATCTAAGAGAGAGGGCGCACAATCGAGATGAAATCAGGTTGTTCCCCTCGTAGATGCCTCGCGCCCTGTAGAGGGCGCGCACACCACTCTGCGCGGGCGCGATGATGCCTGGAGAGGGCGCGCAACTTAACTTGAAGATTCAAGGCAACTTTCTGTAGATGCCAAGCGCGCCCTGTAGAGGGTGCGCATAGTAGCCTTCGCAGGCGCGCACAGTACTGTAGAGGGCGCGCACACTGTCAGCCTAACCCATTTTAATTTCCCCATTTAAAAGCTGATTTGGGAATGAATGAAAGTAGCTATTCCATTTAGGGCAAAGTGCTTAGAACATTCTAGAGAGAGAATAGCCTCCATTAATGATTGTATAAGTTTCTAGAGAGAGAAAGTTCAGATTATTAGTTTTTTAATCATCCAAACTTTAGCCTTTAATATAGATTAGTGCTTTGATCATCCTTGTAATCAATATTGGAGCATTCTATTGGATTTTTGGTGGTTCACCATTGAAGGTTCAAAAACCCATTTTCTTATTTCAATACAAATTTGAAGCTTTGTAAGCTCTTTCTATCTTAATCTCTTTTATTTTGGTTTATTTACATATTTCAAGTATTATTGATAGTTATGTTTATGATTTTGATTATGGCCAATATTTTGGGTATTGTTGATATGAGTAGTTTCTCTCTCCTAGGCCAGACTTTTAGCTAGGGGAAGGGGAATGGATGACTTGGTTGCTATTTGATTAAATATTTGATTTTTGGGGATTTAAACCCTTGTTGTATGAACTTGTGTTTATTGTTATATGGTTGATGTTGTGCACCATTGACTATATTATTACATGTCCTAATTGATGCGCGGGAGTGATCATGTTAGGATAGATCGTAGTTTATACATTGCTTAATCAATTGCATGGGAATGAGTTGTGTTAAGTAGGATCTTTGATCCCTTGTTTGTGAATCCTTGATTATTTATGTGTTTAGCTCTTAATCCCCAAGTTTGACGTTCCCCGATCCCCCTAGCGTTTTTAATCTCATAGTTTCCAATACTTGTTAGTCTTTGTTAATTGTTAGAGTAATTTTGTTAGCCTTAGTTTATTCATTGTCTTGTTTTCCGTCTCTCTTATTCATATACACCCTTTTTTTTATCCTCTACTGTTAGCGCTTAGCTTTGCAATCTCCCGTTTCTCCGTGGATCTCGACCCTTTCTTGCCTATATACTCATTTTGGTAAACTAGGATTAATTTGATAGGAAGGTGTATTGACGACGACATTTCATTCCTCATCAAATTTTGGCGCCGTTGCCGAGGAAGCGGCTTGTTTTGCACTTTTATTTGCGTTATTAGTGGATTTGTTGCTTTTTATTTTGTTCTTTTTCCACTTGCTAGTCATTGCTAATTGTTTGCTTAGCTTTGGTGAATGCAAAGAAGATCTCAAGGACCACCTACTCACAACATTGATCACGAAATTGACCGCACCTTGGGACAAGTCTGTAGAATTTATCAAGAAGAGGGGCGAGGTTTTGGTGCTATTTTTTATAGTGAGAGTGATTCTTGTTCCTCACATTCCCAAGGCGATGAAATGGCGGGACGACAAGTGGATGTTTTATTTCGTGAGTTTGGTAATCCGGAAGATTATGAGCTCACAGGTGGGATATTGCTACCTGTCACGGAAACTAACTTCACCATCCATCCTCAATACACTCGAATGGTTCAAGCGGAGCAATTCTCGGGTTCTCCAAGTGAAGACCCCATTGAGCATCTTGATAGATTTCTTGAACTTTGTGCCATGATACAAACCAACCAAGTTTCTCAAGAATACATTCGGATGCACCTATTCCGACAATCTCTTGCAGGGAGGGCAAAGAAGTGGCTCAAGCAAGTCAAGCCTAATTCTCTCACAACATGGATGGAAATTGTCCAAGCATTTTTGAAAAGGTTCATCTCCGAAGAGAAAACCGCCGACATGAGGAGGAAGATTGCATCTTTTGAACAAGAGGCGGAGGAAAGCCTTAGTGAAGCTTAGGAGAGGTTTAAAGAGTTGGTGCAAGCATGTCCTCACCATGAATACAATTAAAGCTTACTCATGAGGCTCTTCTATGATGGTTTGGAACCGATGTCTCGAGCTAATTTGGATGCGGGGGCGGGTGGACAATTGATCAAAGTCCCTCAAAATCAAGTTGAAGCAACAATTGAAGAGGTAGTCAAAAAATACTCTTGGGGAGGTAGAAGGAGGAATGCGCCAAAGAAAGGTGGAAAATATGAGTTGGAAAAAGTTGATCAATTACAACATCAAATTGAGCTTCTAACAAAGGGGCTCGCAAAGTTGAACACCAATGTTAATAGTGGTGCAAGCTCCTCCCAATTCAACTCTTTCTCTTGTCAAAATTGTGGTGGTACAAACCATGACACATCCTATTGTGGAGGTTTAAGCCCGGAGCATGTAGTGGCATAAAACACAAGGCAAGAAGGATTTAGGGGAAATGGAGGAGGAGTAGCTTGGAGACAACCACCACCCGGATTTGGAAACTAACCCCAATAATGGAACCAACAAGCTCAACAACCATACAATTACAACCCCCAATACCAAAACCCTCCTCCATACCAAAACCAATACCAAAACCAAAACCCAAGGGAAAACTACCTAAGGAACCATCAACAAAATAGCCAACACCAATACAAAAATCAAAACCAAGCAACTCAAAGAAGTCAAGAGCAAGTGTCTCAACCCGATTCTACTCAAACCCAAATTCTTCAACAACTTCAAGCCATGAACCAACAAATGCAAGAAGTCAAGGCCCATAACAAGATGGTTGATTCACAACTAGCTCAATTGGATGAGAGGGTTCCTTTCAACCCACCATCTACTCTACCCGGGAAAACACAAACTAACCCTTCCAACATTGTGAAACCCGACTCTTGCAAAGCAATCACATTGAGATCGGGCGCATCCTATGAGGGTCCTAAGGAGGGAGTTAGTCAAGAAAAGAAGGGAGAAGAAGAGGTTGTGGGTGAAGAAGAGGAAGTTGGAGAGAAGAAGAATGATGAGAAAGATAGTAGTATGGAGAAAAAGAAGTCTAAGGATGTGGTAACATCCTCAACTTCTAGTGAAGCTAGAAATCTTGATGGACCGGTTCCTTTCCCGGTCGACTTGCGGAGAGAAAGTTGAATGACAAATTTGCAAAGTTCCTAAGTGTGATGAAGAACTTGCGCATAAACCTCCCCTTCATTGAGGTAGTCACACAAATGCCTTCGTACTCCAAGTTATTGAAAGACATTATTACCAACAAGAGGAAGCTCAATGATGAGCTTATCACTCTTCCCTATCAAGTGAGTGCACTTGTTCAACACAAAATTCCCAAGAAGCAAAAGGATCCGGGAAGCTTCACCTTGCCGGTCAAGATTGGGAACATGGAAGCTAGGGGTGCCTTAGCCGACCTTGGAGCAAGTGTTAGTTCGATCCCTCTATCCATTGATCAAAAGCTTAACATTGAGATGATCCCCACAAGGAAAACCATTCAATTGGCCGACCGTTCGGTGAAGCTACCTTGTGGTGAGCTTGAAGATGTCCCTATTCAAGTTGGGCATATCTATGTGCCTTGTGACTTTGTAGTAATGGATGTGGAAGAAGATGTGGATACACCTTTGATTTTGGGCCGTGAAGCTCTTAAGACCTTGGGGGCGGTAATCAATTGCAAGAACAACACCATTACATGCGAGGTAGCCGATGAAAAAATTGTCTTTGAATTTTCTAAGCTCCTCAAGACCCCCATGGTTGAGAAGTGCTATAGGGTTGATGTTGTGAATGAAGAACTAGATCGTTTGGGAAGGGTCATGATGAGTCCTCAAAATCCAATGGTTGAAGCTCTCACATGCGAGGAAGAGTACTTCTCTCAAGAAGCAAAGGAGTCCATGGCCATTGAAGAAGCCAAAGAGGAGGAAGCGAGTGATTCTAAGCATGATGAGCTAGAATTTGAGGAGGAAAAATTGGAGGAGAGTCCTAAGCCTCCTCCCCAGGTAGAACTCAAACCCCTTCCCCCTTCTTTGAAATATGCTTATCTTGGAAATGAAGGGGAATATCCTATTATTGTCAATGCTTCCCTTGATGGTCTTGATTTGGAATAATTGATTGTTGTTTTGAGAAGATATAGAAATGTGATAGGGCATACTATTGATGATATCAAGGGTATTAGCCCTTCTTTATGCATGCATCGTATTCACCTTGAGGATGATCAATCCACCTCCATTGAACCTCAAAGGAGGTTGAACCCCAACCTCCAAGAGGTTGTCAAGAAAGAAATTTTGAAATTGCGTGAAGCGGGTTAGCCCAGTTCACGTGGTTCCAAAAAAGGGTGGAATGACCATTGTCAAGGGAGAAGGAGGAGAGGAAATCTCCACCGGGACTATGACCGGGTGGAGGATGTGCATTGACTATAGGAAGTTAAACAAAAACACTAAGAAATATCATTCTCCTCTCCCCTTCATGGACCAAATGTTGGAGAGACTCTCCCATCACGCTTTCTTTTGCTTCTTGGATGGATATTTTGGCTTTTTCCAAATTCCAATCCATCCAAGTGATCAAAAGAAAACTACTTTTACATGTCCATATGGGACGTTTGCATACCGAAGAATGCCATTCGGGTTATGCAATGCTCCCTCAACTTTCCAACGATGCATGACTTCCATTTTTTCTGAAATGCATGAAATGAAATTGATGTTTTCATGGATGACTTTAGTGTTGGTGGCTCGTCTTTTGACACATGTCTTTAATCTTGAGAAAGTTTTGAAAAGGTGTTAAGAGACGAGTTTGGAATTGAACTGGGAGAAATGCCACTTTATGGTCGAGGAAGGCATAGTCCTAGGCCATAAAGTATCAAAAAAGGGCATAGAAGTTGATTCGGCAAAGGTTTCGGTGATTGCCAAGTTGCCCCTCCTACTTCCATTACGGGAGTAAGAGCCTTTCTAGGGCATGCCGGTTTTTACAGGAGGTTTATCAAAAAAATTTCATCAATTGCCAAGCCTTTGACCGAATTTCTCAAAAAGGATGTTGTATTTAGCTTTGATGAGGCTTGCCTTGAGGCGTTTCAAATACTCAAGGAAGCCCTCATCTCCTCTCCCGTTGTGCAAGCTCCGGATTGGCGCTTGCCCTTTGAACTAATGTGCGATGCTAGTGATCTTGCAGTAGGTGTCGTGCTTGGACAAAAGAAAGAAGGAAGATCTAGTGTCATCTACTATGCAAGTAGAACGCTTGACGAAGCTCAAAGGAATTATACCACAACGGAAAAGGAAATGCTAGCGGTTGTCTTTGCCATGGATAAGTTTAGATCCTACCTTATATGCTCCAAGGTGATCGTGTACACGGATCATGTAGCGGTTCGTTATCTCATGACCAAAAAGGAAGCAAAACCGCATCTTATCCGTTGGGTTCTTTCGCTACAAGATTTTGATATTGAGATGAGGGATAAAAAGGGAGCGGAGAACTATGTAGCGGATCACTTGTCTAGGCTTCCTTTTGAGAATAAGGAAGATGTTCCTATCAATGATGAGGTGGGATTTGAAACCCTCATGGCTATGGCGTCCACATCTAGCATGTGGAGTCGTTCCCCCGGAATTCTCCTCTCAACAAAGGAAAAGATTTTTCAAGGAAGTGAGGAGGTATTTTTGGAATGATCCATATTTGTTCAAGCAATGTGGAGATGGCCTTTTCCGGAATTGTGTCCCGGATCATGAGATCGAGGGGGTTCTTAAACATTGCCACTCATTGCCGTGTGGAGGGCATGGAGGAGTTGAAAAGACTGTGGCCAAGATCTCTCAATCTCTTCTTTGGTGGCCAACAATGCACAAGGATGTCCATAAGTTCATTGCAAGGTGTGACAAGTGCCAAAGGAGTGGCGGCATAACCAAACGTGACGAAATGCCTCAACAAAGCTTTTTGGAGGTTGAGCCCTTTGATGTTTGGGGGGTTGACTTTATGGGGCCTTTTGTTTCTTCTTGTGGAAATCTCTATATCTTGGTGGCGGTGGACTATGTGACCAAGTGGATCGAAGCTATACCCTCCCCCACCAATGACCACAAGGTTGTGCTCAAGCTCCTTAAGAAGGTTATTTTCCCGCGATTCGAGGTTCCAAGATTTCTAATTAGTGATGGTGGTTCTCATTTTTCCAAGAAACAACTCGAAACTCTCCTCAAACGATATGGGGTTTATCACAAAATCGGCCTACCTTACGACCCCCAAACTCAAGGACAACTGGAGGTATCAAATAGGGAGATCAAGAACCTCCTTGAGAGGATGGTGAACAAGTCTAGAAAAGATTGGTCTCTCAAACTCGATGATACTCTTTGGGCCTTAAGGACGGCATATAAGACCCCCATTGGTACAACCCCTTACCGGTTGGTTTAAGGCAAGGCTTTTCATTTGTCGGTCGAGTTGGAATACAAGGCTTGGTGGGCCATCAAGGAGCTTAATATGGACCTTGGGGAAGCCGGAAAGAAAAGAGAAATTGAATGAATTAGAGGAGCTTCGTTTTGATGCATATGAGAATTCAAGGCTTTATAAGGAGCAAACAAAGAAGTGGCACGATCAAAGGATAAAGTTTAAAGAATTCAAGGTTGGAGATGAAGTTCTACTTTTCAACTCTAGACTTCGTCTTTTCCCCGGAAAGCTGAAATCCAAGGGTCCGACCCTTTCAAGATTTCTAATGTTACTCCCTATGGGTCCTTTAAGTTAGATGCGGGCAATCATAAGTTTTGGGTTAACGGACACCGCATCAAACTCTATCATTCAAAGAACGAAGTTGGTCGTATTGAGTGCCTTAGGCTTGATCCCATGGATTACGAGCCTTCTCTTGTAGGGTTTTAATGAATCGGAGCAACGGTCAAGCTAATGACCTAAAAAAGAAGCACTTCTCGGGAGGCAACCCGAGCCCCCTTTCTCCCTTTTATCCTTTGAGTTTTTGATTTTTCGTAATTAGATTTTATGATTGGATCTAATCCCTAGTTGTTTTTATTGTAGGTCAAGTAGGCCTAAGGAAGGAGCACAATGAAGAGGATTAACGACATTCACGGGCGTTTGATGGTCTCGGGATGAGAGCTCTCGAAGCCAATTCCGTAATATAGGAATGTTGTCGTTTTGAATTCGAACTTTTATATGTTTTTAATGGGGTTTGTAATATTGATAAACAATTTAGTTTGATGTGTTAGGAATTTTTGGTAGAGTTAGAGAACATTTTGAGATTGATTGTAGGAGGAAAAATATTCTGTAGATGCCTTGAGAGGGCTCTATAGGGCACACAAGTGTTAAGGCTAACTAATGAAAGTTTCTGTAGATGGCATGAGAGCCCTCTACAGGGCGCGCATGAGGTTTACGTGGGCGCGCAGAGTCCTTAGCGCGGGCGCGCACACTTTCTGAAAAAAAAGGGCCAATGTTTCTGTAGATGGCATTCGCGCCCGTGAGAGGGCTCTCTCACAGGTCTGCGCGGGCGCGCACGATACCAGTCCAGAAAAATGGAAGGTATGTATACTTTCACCCCCATTTTCACTCTCAATCTCTCACTTCTCTCTCTCCCCTAAACCCTAACCACCATTACTAACCTCCCTAATACCTAAAAATCTCCACCTTTCCTCCCCAAATCTCCCTCAAAATTCATCAAACACTCACCAAAATCTCATTTTACACAATTTTGCTCATCAAAAACCCTTGAATCTCACCCAAGAGATTTCAAGAAAACCCCAAAAATCCCAACCTCCCATTGCACGAACCTAGCCTCCTCGGTGAAGTTTTTGTTCGAATTTTCATCTTCAAGAAGGTATATCTAACTCCCTAAGCCTAATTTTCATTACATATTGATAGAACTCTGAAAGGAATGGTGTCCTTCAAACAAGTGTATCATTCCGATAGAGGGTTCAGAGTTATCGGAAAGCTAATTCTTCAGTAAGGTCAAGTGATCGGAATGTCTAGGTGGAGGCCGCTTCCGATCAGTAATATTAATGTACAATTAATATTACAGCTTAATCTTGACTGAACCCTTCGGGTCGAACCCAATCGAACAACCGATCCAAGACGACGAATCAAACCGAAGGATTTAATGAGTCTTCGGAGTTTTACGAACAAAGACATCGGATATCAAGCTCGGAGCGTCGAGACCGATGGTTGTAAGTCGAGTCGAATTTGGAATTTGACGAGAAAGGAAAAATTAACAAGTATGTGTCAAGCCGTATCCTCGCATTGGCCTAGCCATGCAAGTGCTAGGCTAGCTCATGATGCCATGCGCATCACTAGGCATACCGCAAGTACGCTAGCAAGGGCAGTGCACAAGGCCGTAAGCATACTAGCAGCTAGCGCATGCTAGCGTGCTAGTGTGCTGAGCCATGCACCCATCCGCATCATCGCTGGACCAAGCACAGCAGCAATGCGCTACGCGTGCTGTGCTATGGCGATGTATGCTAGCATGGTAGCCTCACGCATCGCAGCCTCTCGCACATAGCCACGCATCGCAGCAAGCATGCTGTGCGCTATGGCTGTGCATGCTCGCGTGCTGGACATCGCAGCATGCCATATGCCGAGGCTTAGCATGCTTGTGTGCTGGGCAGCCCCTAGCACAAGCAGCAGCTGCCAGGCAGTGCCTAGCATGCACTACACTGCAGCAGTAGCCCGCATTGCATGCGTGGCTTGCTGGCTGCGTGCGGGTGCATGCGGGCTAGTTGGCGAGCCCAGCCAAGTTGCCAGGCGCCAGCTGGGCAGCCTTGGCAGCCAAGGCAGGCTGGCTGCCAGCTATGCGTGGGATGACCTTGAGTGTTGGTGGGGACCAATGCTTGGTCATAGCCTTGGAGAACAAGGTGGGGTAGTACCCTCCCTTGGTGGTCCTCACCTAACCTCTTTTCACCATGTGACACTTGTTGATTATCTATTGATTGTCATTTTGTGATGGAAATGAAAAATTCTCCCACATTGGTGGGAGAATGTAAAATCAAGTTGCATTCCCTTATAAATACCCAAGTGTTGGGCTTATGGGAAGATACTTGAGTAGAACTGAATGAGGCATCTCCCATTAGGTGAGAAAACCTCTAAGTTCGTAAAACTCCAAGTTTTTATGGTCGGGTCCCGACTAACCTTCGAAACTTGGACCGTTCGGGTCGAGTTCGTGGGTACGAGCCGTTAGAGGCGTTCACACTAGTGACGCTCGAGCTTTCGAAGTAAGAGCTCGATTTGCGAGCGAAGCAGGCATCGAGGGTATAACTTCTTTCACTCTTCTTTTAATTATTGCTTAATTATGTTTATGATTGTCTTAATTGCTTTAGTTATCGGGGCGGGTCTTGGGGGGTTTCCTTTCCGCGTAGTGAGGGTCAGTACGAAACCCTACAGCGGTATCGGAGCCGCACTCCTTTTAAATATTGCAATTATTTTTTAATTAAGGTGTTTTAAAAGAATTTATTTTTCTGGTTCATGTTCTTCTAATTAGATTAGATGCTCGTTTTAATTAATTTTAAAACTCGTATTTTTTATCGATCTGGCTGTCGAACCCAGATTTTGGCTCAAAAATAGTGATTTTTGGGTGAAATCGACATTTTTGAACAGATCCATCCCTTTCAGAACTGTCCAGAAGCCAAATTCGAACCAGAAACCCAAGTTTTTGGGGTTTTTCGTTTTCAACGAAAATTTTAAATCTTTTTAAGCCTTGATTAATGCAAGCATTACAAGGTTAGATTAAATGCATTATTGCATCACTAATCTACTGCTATTTTAATTATCCTTAAGCATAATTATGGAGTTTTAATTAGTGCTTAAATTGATATGCTCTATTTCACATAAACTTGTTCATTCACAATTTTGCAAATAAATTGCAATAATGTGTGAATACTTGTTGTGAATATGTAATTTTAAGTTCCCAAGTATGTCAAAGATCTAATCTTTAAATGTTTAATTGATTGGAACTTTAACCCTAAATTCCATATTGAACAAAGTTTGGATTTTTTCATTTTTGGTTGATTAAAATCCTTGAAGTTCAAATGCTTGTGAGTAAAATAAAATTTTGATTAATCTTCATATTGGAAGATGTAATCTTGGTATTTTACACAAGTATGAAAGTTGGAAGATTTTTATCATTAGTTGTTTAATTTATTTTTCCAACTCCCATTTGTCAAATCCATTATTAATTTGCAAATTGGCTAAATTAATTATGGACATAGCTCATTTAATTTAATGCATCAAGTTAGACCTAAAATTGATTCAAAGAATGGTTCTTGAATAATTTATGCTTGTGCACCATTAAAATTGAATTTAATTAAGTTAGACTTATTTTATTTTCATATTTCCTCTAATTGATTCTATAATAAAATTTAGAATTAATTTATGTCACACATAAATCGGGATTAAAATCCCGAGAAAAATGCACGCAAATCGAGGCAAGAACACCCAAGCATCACCGAGGCTAGCTGGGCTGCCCACGCAGCCCATATGTGGCTGCTTTTGGTGCGCATGGTGGTATTCTCACCTCAAAGCGTTGCAGGATTGTGGCAAGGGAATGGATGCGCAAGGGATGTGCTTGTGGCATGTGGTGCGTGGCTGCTGGGATGCTCGCAGGGCTGCTGGGCAGCAAGGCAGGGAGCCCCAAGCAAGCCTAGCCATGCCAACCAACACACATGCTAGCATGCGCAGCATGATGCGATGCATGCTTGTGCTGGCAAAGCGCAGCAAGGCCTTGCTAGGAAGGCTGCCTGCGCCCAAGCACAGCAAAGTCGCAACAATGATGCTATGCCTCGGTTTTGTGTGGGCTGATTTTGGATGCATGGGCTATGTAATTTTTTGTGAAAATTTTGCCGTTTTTAAAAATTATTTATGTAATTATTTTAACGAGGTTAGACCTCGGTTTTTCGGGCTTTTGCAAAATTTTGATTTTGACAAATTATGGGTTTTGCCGACTTAATTAATCCTATTAATTAAGTATGGATGCGGAATTTAGTGGGAGCTTATTTGATTGTTTGAGCAATTTATTTTTAGAAATAAAGAATTAAACAACTTTGACTAGTTTTAATTAGGCGCGTTAATCGGATTAACCACCTAAGTTAGTTACTAGTTTTGCGTGTTTAATTGTGTATTTCGTAAAATGCATGGGCCATTCACAAATAGTGAATGGGTGAATGGAAGACTGTTTTCAAAACAGGTTATTGAAAATGTCAACTAGTGGGGCCCGACTAGGATAGAAAATACGGACTGCGTTCCGTTATGTATTTTTGTAAATCTAAATACGGTCTGCGAACCGTTAAGTACTTTTGTACTATTAGATTAATCTTAGTCATACTAGCTAGTTATTTTGTTTTTGCCAAGATGTCTCAAGACGGGGTTTCGATGAAGATGAGCCAAGATGAAGACCCATCGAAATTAAAGATTTCAAGGGGTCATGTTAGTTGCCAAATGCATCTATTTTATACTTTATATATATTGTGTTTATATATATTTGAATGTAAGATGCATGTCTAGGATTTCAAATGTTGCGGTGATTAGTTAAGTTCACTTAAATCAACCGACATAGAAACCCTAGGTCCCTTAATAATATTGAGCTAAAATTTGTCGTTCCAAGAACAACACTTACCGAACTAATGCGCGTACGTGATGGACTACGCCAAAGCGAGACATCACTACTTCCCTAGGAACGTAAGGTATACTAGGTATACAAGTTGTCTTGGTTAAGCTCAACGATATCAGTAAGGAGTCCTTAGATGTCGTGGCAATGGAGATAAAATGTCACGGAAGCATTAGATGCGACGTTTTATCGAACCAAGAGTAGCTTGGAGCTATTAGAAATTGGATTGCTTACCCTAAGATATTAAGTGTTAAGACAAGCCAAAGCATGCTTAATCACTTTCTGATTTTTGGGATCTTGGAATCGTTTTATTCTCGCCTAAAAGGGACATTTATTTTAATGCGTGGATAAAACGCATAATAAGTTTGAAAGTTTACATGCGTGCTTAGAATTTCAAACTTATTATGATCTTGATAAATGGTTTAACTTTGCACTTATATTTGTAGAATTCGTAATCAAATTATATTGTTTCCATTGATTGGTAAAAGAAATCTTTCGAGAATGGTTCTCAAAGAAAGAAAAGGCATTTCTAAGATACAACTTCTCATAAATGACTAAAGTCAGAAAGGACGGTTGGATATCATGATTTCAAAATACTAGGTAGTTTTGATAAACATGAAATATTGAGTTGAAAAACTCAAAATTGTCAATAGTTGACAACCAACATATCTTTTCGCTTCATACACAAATGAGTAGGACTCATTGATGTAGCAATTAAAGTACGAATTGAAGGAAAAGATGGAACTTTGTTTCACGGCGCATTAGATGCTAACAAAGTATAAAAGTCGAGGAAATTAAATAAATGATCCTTAAATTTATGAGATGATGTACTATAAGAAATATAGGGAACAAGGAACAAAGAAAAGAATGAGATTCCTTTTCTACCCTTGAGTTCATGTTATTATGATCAACTTAGTAACTTGTTATCTTCACAAGTATTGGATACTACTTGAGTGTTCCACTTTGAAAGTGACCTCAAACCGTTGAAGACAAGCTAAGTTATTGACTTACAAGCTTAGAATGAAGCAAGTAATGCTACATCAGTTGTAAGGTCACTTGTTTTGTTTAAAGTCCTTTTAAGTCAAGGCTGGAACAAATAATCGTTATTGTGTTCCATAATCAGCAAACGATCCGTTTACACACGGAAAGACTCACATTCAATAAAATAGCAATAGTTGCGGGATTTTATTTGAATGGCATGGTTGTCTAACCCATGAGCCAAGAATGCTTGATTATAAACAAACATTTCCTTGACATGAAAACTCAAAAGTTCAAGTCATGAACATGATTTGTGTTCCAAACATCTTTAGCAATGTCGCATCGACAAGAACATATTCAAGGCCCTATTAGATAGAATCTTGATAGTTGATCGATTCAAAATCGTTCAAAGACAAGCAAGTCTTACTTGTTAAAATCGACAAAGAAAGGAGCTATTGTGCTTGGCATAGACAATTGACTCCAAAAGCTAATTAAAGAGGATTCCATTACTTCAACGTCTCACAAAGAATTTGAAAGAATATGGCTATGTTCATCAAATGTGAGCAAACTGGACTTTGATTAGCTCGAGTGTTCAGTAAAGTATAGAATCGACTTGGCAAGATATCACAACGTCTAGCTAGATTAGATCGAGCGATGTTTGCTTGAGCCAAGTGTGATCACATCAAACTTGTGAAATTGAAATTTCACAATGAGCTCCACAAAGAACATAGTGTGTCTTGACGGAGACCTCGATGCCATTTGGAAATGACTCGAATGATGATGAATCACATCCCTTCCTATAAAATTCTTAAGATTTGCACTAATGACTAAATGTTACACTAAACAAAAGTGTCAAAGCTAAGAAAGGACACCATATTCAGTTATGGATAGAAATAGTTTCTAGCGTCTTTTCAAGTATATGTCTAGGGCTCTTAGCTCAGTGGGAGTTCATTGACTCAGTGGGAGCTAAATGGCTCAATAAGGGCTAAGATAGCTCGAGAAAGAGCTAACTGTTTGTTTCACAACGAACTTTTACCCAAAGACAATATACATGTCTCTTTGTAAGTATTCAAGTGAGACTACGGGCATTTCCTCCACAACCTAATTGAGAACATAGTATTTGTTTCTCTAAATGGTGTCATTCTGGAAAGTAACGCCTTTCCAAAATGACAAGTGGGAGGAAAATCGAACTTGGACGAAGTTCGAGAGGACGAGCAACAATGTCAACCTGATAAAACTGACAATTAAAATGCTTTAGAAGCAGTTGATAAGATTGGTCAGAATCAAACAGACAATGTAAAAACTCAACTCGGACGAAGTTCGAGAGGACGAGCAACAATGTCAACCTGATAAAACTGACAATCAAAATGTTTTAAAAGCAGTTGATAAGATTGGTCAGAATCAAACAGACAATGTAAAAACTCAACTCGGACGAAGTTCGAGAGGACGAGCAACAATGTTAACCTGATAAAACCGACAATCAAAATGCTTTAGAAGCAGTTGATAAGATTGGTTAGAATCAAACAGACAATGTAAAAACTCAACTTGGACGAAGTTTGAGAGGACGAGCAACAATGTCAACCTGATAAAACTGACAATCAAAAGCTTTAGAAGTAGTTGATAAGATTGGTCAGAATCAAACAGACAATGTAAATGCTCAACCTATTATCCCGTATAGGTATAGAATTCACCTAAGGCTTGGATTGAATCCTATAAATTTCTATCAAGTTAGAAATAAACCTATGACTTACAGACATATTGTTCACCATTGGATGGTGAAGGAATAAGTGTCTTGTAAATTAGCTACGACAAATCAAAATTCTGAATAGTGGTTAGTGGCCATAAAATCCGAAATAGACTCCATGTTTGCAAATCATGTTTGGAACTTGATTCATTTGCATGAAGGGTGATAGACCCATAAATCGCAAATAAGTTTTCAAGGAGAAAACTAACAAATGTGGAAATGCACAAGCTAGATTGGTTGAAAAGGATACAATTAATTCACGGTGTGGATTTTAATAAAAACCTATTCACCAATTGGAACGCTAAAGTCTTTTCATGATTGTACTAGCAAAATTGTGCATATGAAATATGGCTAAATACGAAACCGCCTTCCTAAAATTGGATTTTGGAAGAGACTATGGAAATAGTCTAAGGGTTTTGTAAATCTAAATAATGCTAGATTTTAAAGCAAGCTCAAGAAATCCATTGTGGGATTAAATGAAGCATTGCATGAAAGAATTGAAATATGTATTCTCATATAGCCAATAAAAGGTTTGGCTAATGAAGAATCATAGAAAATCTTATAAACAAGAAGTTTAGTGGGAGCAAGAGTCAATCTTGTATGGTCCAAACAAGAAGTTTGTGAACTCTATTGTGAAATGACTATCAAATGCTAAATGCTTAGATTTGAAAGGATTTTCGATATTGGACCAAGCAAAAGGCGACACTTAGTACATATGGGAATTAAGATCTATTGGAAAGACTTAATGAAACATTTAAACAAGTAAGGAAATTTACCGTGTTAAACATGAAGGACTTGAAAAGGCTTTCGACCCATGTGTATAAAGCTAAGTAAATGTTTGAACCAAGTATAAGCTGGGCAAATACTGAGTCAAACAAGAAAGACTTTGGTAGAGACTTTCAACCATGTCACATAGCAAACGATTTAGCAAGACTAGGTGAAACTGGATGAGCTAAAAGTTACATGGATGGAATCACATTGGGAATCGTTCTGCAATTAAAACCATCATGTACGCTATGATATGGAATCGCCACAAACTTACATGCTTAAAGCATGAAAAGTATAAAATACCAATCAATCTAAATCTAAGTGATGAATCGTTAGATTATGGTCAAGAAAATCCAAAGTACTTTGATAAGTAAAAGGGGGATGACTTCTTGACGCATAGAAACAATTGTAATTTGAGAAATTGATGTTGCAAGCACATACTTAGCAAGGATCAGATCCTTAATAAGGAATCCGCTTATAAGCACGAACTAGAATGTGTCGTGGCTTGAGAATGGTAACATGGATGTGAATCCATGTATAATGTGCGGAAATTTAAGGTAAATTTCCATAATCACATGGAAAGTTCGTTGTTGAACGTTTATTGTAGGTTGTCAAGTTGAAAGATCTCAAGTCATGAAAATGAGTGGGAGCCATCACTTGGACAATAAATCCTAAATCACATATGATCCATAACAATCTCAAAATCTTGTTGTCTTATTATTCGATAATGAAGATGATAAGATTTGCAAAGTAATAGTGGCTAAGCCTATGCAATAAGTGAACAACAACATTCGCAATTGCATAAAAGAAATCAAGTATATTAAGTATGGGTGTGATTTCTATAAATGTTTAATGAAGAGTATTACTCTTAAAACATTTGAAGAAAGCCATTTATCATAAGATGAAACGTTTGGAAGTTTCATAGTGGAAAAAAATTTTACTAATAAAATTCCTATTTAATTGTGGTTTAGAATTAAATAATGAGTCCATTCGATTTATAGAAATTTTCAAAACAAGGTATCAAGACCATGTCTTGGATAAAGAAACACCTGTTAAGTGAACATTAATATTTAAATCGAAAATTGTCCCTAATTGAGATCATCTATCTAATGGGCGATTGATGACCACCAGAGATTAGTGTGTAGTATGATTTATAGCACCGTTTTTTGTGCTGTAAGGACATAGTAGTCATGAATCATTTGCACAGGTGCTAGTTTGGAACTACACCGGATCGACCTATGAGAGTACTTTAAGAGATTCAAAATTGTCATAAGTACATATCTCATTACAACTATCGGAACCTCTTTCCTCGACCATGAGTATTGTTGAAGTTCTCTTGTTTGAGTACTAGTCGTTTTTATGTGGTCAAACGTCTGCCGTAACTAAGGATTATAACGGAAACACTCAGGCGGCTAGGTCCTCTTAGTAAGAAAGCTTACAATACAAGACTGGGAATGTCCCCCTGCTAACAATAGGGAATATGTCTTTGTTGTTTACAAGTCCGCTCGAAGAGCGAGACTGTGAAAATGCATGGCCGTGCTCAGATAGATTTTAGAAATCATCTGCTTATTGACAATCAAACTCGGAGATCGAGAAGCACTTCTGAACGTAATAAGGATGACGATGAATCTTACCTTATAGTTCACGAAGAGACATTAAGCGACATTGGAAATGGGCTATACACTATATACACACTTGTCCGGAAGGACAAGTGGGATATTGAAAGGAATGGTGTCCTTCCAACAAGTGTATCATTCCGATAAAGGGTTCAGAGTTATCGGAAAGCTAATTCTTCAGTAAGGTCAAGTGATTGGAATGTCTAGGTGGAGGCCGCTTCCGATCAGTAATATTAATGTACAATTAATATTACAGCTTAATCTTGACTAAACCCTTCGGGTCGAACCCAATCGAACAATCGATCCGAGACGACGAATCAATCCAAAGGATTTAATGAGTCGTCGGAGTTTTACGAACAAAGACATCGGATATCGAGCTCGGAGCGTCGAGACCGATGGTCGTAAGTCGAGTCGAATTTGGAATTTGACGAGACAGGAAAAATCAACAAGTATGTGTCAAGCCGTAGCCTTGCATTGGCCTAGCCATGCAAGTGCTAGGATAGCTCATGATTCCATGCGCATCACTAGGCATACCGCAAGTACGCTAGCAAGGGCGGTGCACAAGGCCGTAAGCATACTAGCAGCTAGTGCATGCTAGCGTGCTAGTGTGCTGAGCCATGCACCCAGCCGCATCATCGCTGGACCAAGCACAGCAGCAATGCGCTATGTGTGCCGTGATATGGCGATGTACGCTAGAATGGTAGCCTCACGCATCGTAGCCTCTCGCACAAGGCCACACATCGCAGTAAGCATGCTGTGCGCTATGGCTGTGCATGCTCGCGTGCTGGGCATCGCAGCATGCCATGTGCCAAGGCTTACCATGCTTGTGTGCTGGGCAGCCCCTAGCACAAGCAGCAGTTGCCAGGCAGTGCCTAGCATGCGCTTCACTGCTGCAACAGCCCGCATTGCATGCGTGGCTTGCTGGCTGCGTGCGTGTGCATGCGGGCTAGCTGGCCAGCCCAGCCAAGTTGCCAGGCGCCAGCTGGGCAACCTTGGTAGCCAAGGCAGGCTGGCTTCCAGCTATGCGTGGGATGACCTTGAGTGTTGGTGGGGACTAATGCTTGGTTATAGCCTTAGAGAGCAAGGTGGGGTAGTACCCTCCCTTGGTGGTCCTCACCTAACCTCTCCTCACCATGTGACACTTGTTGATTATCTATTGCTTGTCATTTTATGATGGAAATGCAAAATTTTCCCACATTGGTGGGAGAATGTAAAATCAAGTAGCATTCCCTTATAAATACCCAAGTGTTGGGCATATGGGAAGATACTTGAGTAGAACCGAATGAGGCATCTCCCATTAGGTGAGAAAACCTCTAAGTTTGTAAAACTCCAAGTTTTTATTGGCCGGGTCCCGACTAACCTTCGGGACTTGGACCGTTCGGGTCAGGTTCGTGGGTATGAGCCGTTGGAGGCGTTCACACTAGTGACGCTCGAGCTTTCGAAGTAAAAGCTCAATTTGCGAGCGAAGCACGCATCGAGGGGATAACTTCTTTTACTCTTCTTTTAATTATTGCTTAATTATGTTTATGCTTGTCTTAATTGCTTTAGTTATCGGGGCGGGTCTTGGGGGGTTCCCTTTCCGCGTAGTGAGGGTTACTACGAAACCCTACAAACTCATGATAGGCTTCTTGAATTTGTGATGCTTTTGGGGGAAATTTTGGATTCAATTGAAATGCATGTGGGTATTTTTGCAATTCTTATGATTCAATTGACATGTATATGAGTATTCTTGCAAATCTGTAATTCTAATGAAATACTTGTGGATAATTTGCAATTTTCGGGATTTTCTTGAAATAGTTAGGGGATTGTGAATTGTTGGATATAAATATTTGTGGTTCTATGATTTGTAAATTGTTGGCCATGGATTTCATGATGTGTGTGGGTAGTTTGTGAATTTTGGGATTTGTTTGGGTACTATGTAAATTTCATGAGCTCCTTGCCTATTGACTAACTTTGTTACGTTGTTATTGTATTTGTTGTGCTAATTGTTGTTTTGTAGGATTTCACTTGATAATGCCATTGAATTTTGGGTTGGTATAATTTCGGTGATTTGGTGTGGAATTCTTTGTGGTATAAGTTTTTGAGAAGTGTTTGGGGCGAAGATGTTGACATTTGGTAGAAAACGATCAAGGAGCGGGAAGGAATCACAACCTTCCCAATCTTCCCATTCCCAACAAAATCAACCAACTCTTACCCCTCTTACCTTCCAAAATAAAAACCACGAAGCCAATTACGAAAAAATGAGAGCGAGGAAGCTTAGACCCTCCAAACACTATCACCGTCCTGCCACCACAAGCTTAGGTGTTGACGAAGACATTTGGGTACTCTTTGAAAACCTCAATTTGGGTACCTTTGTGATCTTGGCTTTCAACACCTACCTTGAGCCAACTCTTGAATTCTTTTCTAATTTCTCTAATGAAGCTGTGGAGGATGATGACTTCAGAGTCACCTTGTAGCTTTTCAACAAAACTCATACACTATCCTTGAGAGAACTCAACATTGCCCTGGACTTTAATCCAGATGCCAACCTTGTCGCTCCCGAGAACTCCTTCTTCGAAGGTTATAATGATATAAATTGGTGGAGAGAGATCTCGGGAAAAGAAGAATTCAACGGTCGATACTCCATAGCCAGTGAGATAGTTCACCCGGCCCTAAGAATCCTGCATCGTATACTTGGATACGCTATTTTCATCAAGCAGGATTTAGGGAAGATGTCTAGAGAGGAAATTCTCACTCTGTGGTTCGCTACTCAGCTTGCCTTAGGCCGAAGAGTGAACCTGTGGGAGTATGGTAACAAGGTTAGCCCTGAAGATTGGGCATGGGGACCTCCTCCCCTCTTGCACTATGGTTTGGAATAGCGGTGACATCCTTCTCAATCTCAATCAATTTAAAAGGTTGGGATTCATTGCCTTCACCCTTAGAGAGGGAGTCTATGATTGGTTTGTGTCTCATGCACACCGTTGCTTTCTCCCAAACCCAGCACTTACCTCCTTCCAAAGGGAGTCCAGAAACATCTACTGGGTTAGGAGGGACAATGGTGTCCTTCTTGGAGCCAATCGAGGAGAGGGCCCTGTATTTGAGGAGGATGATGAGGAGATGGTGGAACAACAACAACAACAACAACAACAACAACAACAACAACAACAACAACATCAACATCAACAACAACAGCAACAACAGTAGCAGCAGCAGTTCTTACAAAGCCAAGGCTTGGAAAGCCACGAGCAGCGAATGGGGAGCCTCCATTTGGGTGTTCAAAGCCTATTTGAAACCCAACAAGGTATGTTTCTCCAACAGCAGTCTATTTACGGTATGCATGTAGATAGAGGCGATATCACGCCTCCGGTCAATTATCCATATTGGCCACCATAGCATGGCCCAGTGCCATCGTGGGGGGGGGGGGGGGGGTGAAAACGCCCCTACCTACCCCTATTAGCAAGGACCTTCCGAGCCAAATAGGGTGCGCCATGATTTCCCTGACTCATTCGGGTCCTATGATTATAGGTTGCCGGGTGGTAGTGATTATAGGGCTGATCCCAATTACCCCTACGTTGACCCCACCCACCCCCAACCCCTAACCATGCCCCCATAATTCGACCCGTTGACCCCACCCACTCTTCCGAGGTCATTATGGTTGGCCTCCAGGCTACACTGGAGGTTGGGATCCCCATGGCCCACTTGAAGGCTTCTCTTATGGGGATAAGGGGCCGAATTCCAGTGATGCTAGCCCTAGTGGGTACTAGCCCCCTGTCCTTCCCTTCCCTTGTTTTGTCTTGGAGCAACGAGGTTGTTGCTCCTTCTAAGTGTAGGGGGGGTGTATAAGTGTCAGGTGTCGATTCTTTTGTATATAAGGGGATTGCATCACTATAGTGTGGGGGGGAAATCTTAGCTTGCTGTCTATTTCCGCTGCTTTTATTTTATATCCTGTTGTTTTTGTTGTTTATGATGAGAAGGTCTAATCCCTTGTGTATAGTTTTTGTTCCTTTTCTTTCATTCTTTTGGCGTGTTTTCCTTGTTTCACTGATGCATATTGAAGAAGGAATTTCAAAAAAATTCACCCGCGCTTCAAATTGCAAACCTGATGGTGAGTATGGTATGACTGCACATTCCAAATTCAAGCGGCATTCGGTGAGACCCTTCCTTTTTCTTTTTGGTGTGTTTAGTTTTTTTTCTTAGCCTAGGAAGGAGTTGAATGGTTCGAGGATGTTTGCATGCGGTTCCAAGGAACCTGGGATCGTTGGTATTTATACCGAACGATCACTTGTATGTCGATTGGGATTTATTTGGATCTTTATGCCTCATATGTGAACCCTCTTTACTCCTTTCTTTTGTTTCATTTCCTTTTATTTTTTTTATTTGTGATAAGCGTAATTATGGCATGATGATATAGTGATATTTTGGAACTTGCTTACTACATTCGGACTCTATCTCCGTGATGATGCACCTTAGAATGCTTGTTTCTTTGTTCTTAACTTTGTGATGAGATGCACATTTCAAGATTGTTGTTGATTGAATTAGTCGAGTCTTAGTCAAGGTAGCAAAGGCAAGAACTAGTGATGGCATTTGAACCCTTAGTTCACGGTTTGTGGTAAGATGGAGTTGCTCCTCAAAGTGGATTTGACGCCTCCTAGTTGGTAGTTGCTTACTCTTCTCGTCCCTAGTGAGGTTCATTTTGTTCAAGCCTTCATCAATTTTTTGAGCGGCATTTTTAGGATCCTCATCTATGCACATTTGAATCCTTGTGTTGATTATTAGCTCCCAAGATCGTGACCTTGGACTTTTGGGGGAGGAAAAGGGCATCATTTCACATTTTCATTTATATTTTCTTTTATTTAGTTACAAATTTGATTTTCTCTTTTGCAACAACCTCCTTGCCAACCAATTTGAGCCTAATGTTTCCCATTCTTGTCTCAACCCCATTACAAGCTTAACGACCTATGTTTTACCAACCCTTTTAGTTAGTGAAGCATTGGGCTTGTAAGGCTAGTATGAAGAGTGTAGTGGATATGAGCAAAATTCTTTTATGAAATTGGTTTGGAGCAAGGTCTTGTGATGAAAGCCTAACATGCAAGAAAATTTTGAGAATAGTGACACCAAAAAAAAAATGATATGAGAAATTGATTTATCTTGTATATACTTGAATAAGGTTAGTGATGCGAATGAAATCAAAATGTTTGGATGTTCGTTTGAGTTGTAGTTGTGTCTTGAGTTTTGACCTTGAGGGTTGCCCTTCCTCTTGCTTCATTTAGGAATTACCGCCACTATTTCAAATTGTTCTTCCGACCTCTACCTTAAGTCGTGTCTTTACAACCCATGTAAAGCCCCTTAGACCTTAGAATTATGTGGTCAATAACCGGTGGAGGGAGATGGTTTTCAACCCTATGGAAAGAGCTTGTATAAATGAGATGTCAGGATGATCTTTTTCCTCCTCAAAGTAATTCTTTTTCCGGTTCCTTTGTGGAATCATGAGGAGCCACCTAGGGGGATGATTTGAAGCTAGTGGGGGGAACGCGGACCGTTTTAGAGGGGACTAGGGAGGAGGATGACTCATTAGTTCTCTATGCTTGGCTTAGACTTGACTCTTGTGATTTTTAGCATCTTGAGAAGTTCGTGCATCATGTAGTTGAAAATGACTAATATTCTTTGATGTTGTTTATCATGGTTGAGCCCGAATAAAGCATTTGTCCATCTTGTAATTTGATGTTGCTTTTTTTTTAGGCCATGCCGAATTATGTTTATCTTTGTGATGTCTGTTTTTTCTTTTTCTCCTTGGTCTTGCTTGAGGATAAGTAAGAGGTAAGTGTGGGGGAATTTGATAAGTGGCATTTATGCCACTATTCGGGATTCATTTCCTTACCATTTCCCTACATTTATCGCTTGTTTAGCCCTATTTTGCCGTGCTTTCCCGTATATTACACAACAATGCCATTTCCCCCGTACTTCCCCTCTACTTTACCTTTTTGTACTATTTTTGGAAGTTTTTCCTGTGTTTTGCAGGTTAACCGATCGATACGTGAAGTAGAGGAAAGTTCGGGATAGTTTCGAGAGTCAGTTTCATGAGCAGATCAAGTGAGGAACTTCTGATCAGGATGCGCGACCAGGAGAGCCCTCTCTCCCACTCTGCGCGAGCACGCAATCCAAGAGAGAGGGCGCGCAATCGAGATGAAATAGGTTTTTCCCCTCGTAGATGCCTCGCGCCCTGTAGAGGGCACGCACACCACTCTGCGCGGGCGCGATGATGCCTGGAGAGGGTGCGCAACTTGGCTTGAAGATTCAAGGCAACTTTTTGTAGATTCCAAGCGCGCCCTGTAGAGGGTGTGCACAGTAGCCTTCGCGGGTGCGCAAAGCAATGTAGAGGGCGCGCACGCTGTCAGCCCAACCCGTTTTTATTTCCCCATTTAAAAGCTGATTTGGGAATGAATGAAAGTAGCTATTCCATTTAGGGCAAAGTGCTTAGAACATTTCTAGAGAGAGAATAGCCTCCATTAATGCTTGTATAAGTTTATAGAGAGAGAAAGTTCAAATTATTAGTTTTTTTTATCATCCAAACTTTAGCCTTTAATATAGATTAGTGCTTTGATCATCCTTGTTGTTTCAGGGTTTTCTAATGTCCTGCGAGAGAGTTACAATTCCGAGACTGGAACCGGACGCCTGTACCTGCAAAACAAACGGATGCTCCGGATGGTTGGAGATCCGCCTCCGACGGTCAAGTTAGTACTTGATTAAGGAGTAATTAATGCGGAAATTAAAGTGATTGGGTCTCTCTAGGTGAGAGTGTTTAATGTGTGTAATCAACTTTTTTAGCGTGTTCAGCCTGTAATCTCCCTTAATGAGGATTAAGGGAGGTATTTATAACCTCGGGAAACGTGCCAATCTAGGTTTAGGTTAACCTTGGGCTGATTGGGCTTCCCTCGGAAGTTGGGCCTAGGTGACCGGTTATCCCAGGTGTCATGGGAAGGACACGTGTCGTGTCGTAATTGGTCCATGGTGGACGGATCAGTGCTTGACACGTGGCAGGCTCCTATTGGCCCATGTGACGGACACATGGCAGAACCTGATTGGTCCACTTGTCAGATGGTGATTGGTGGGGAAAAATCCCCTAATCATTTGCCCCTCACAGGTGGCACGTGACTGGTCACGTGTTACCTGTGACAGGTATCGCCCTGTAACAGGCGACGGCCTGCTACAGGTGTCACTCGGCGAGAGGCCGAGAGATTCTCCCGCCAAAATTTTGAATTCTGGAAGTGACCCTTCGCCTTCTCACTTCGCCTATATAAAGGAGTGTTGACTTTGGTCATTTTCACACTTGAAAACTTTGTGAGAGAACATTCGGACCCCTGAACTTGCTCTGACATTTTGGACCCTTTCTGCCTACCGCCTGCTCTGACAAGCCGACTGCAAAGGATTTTCAGAACTTCATCAATCGTCACTCGTTCAGGTAACCGTCGGTTCTCTTACTCTTAATTTTCTCTTTATTCTTTTTTGAAATGGCACCACGGAAGCACACGACACGACCTAGGTTAGTGATCAACCGGTCACCGGGGACGGCTGAATCTAGGACTAGGAGTGTCGCCTGCCCTTTTCTGGACCCATCTTTGCCCTTTATACAAAGTCCGACTGTATCTGTGTCTATGCAGAACATGATGGCCAGAACAAAAAAGACTGCCAGGATCTTAAATTCAGACGGCTCCTCCCACAGGGTGCCGATTAGTGAAACATCTGACCAGGCGCCAGATGTGGAAGTGAAACAAAGCGGCTTGAAAGCCGGCAGTTCTGAGGGAGGAGTCAAAGTGACCCCTTCCCATTTTACCGTTGACAATTCTACATTCTCTCCTGCTCCTTTTAAAGGAGAGGAGGCGGGCCCCTCCGGGAGAGGGGAGGAGTCGTCCTCTTCGGACTCGTCAGAGGACGATTCCGAGTCTAGCTCTTCTGGCCATGCTTCTCTGGACACAGAAGAGAAAAACAGTCGCCTACAAGAGGCGAGGCTTTCTCACGCAGTTGAGAAGGGGGACGATTGGGCGGAGCCATCCGCCTCTCACCGAGAGCAAAATACCCCCTACTACTGCACGGTACCTCGGGGCCGGATCACAGCAATGCAAGAGAAAGTGGAGAGCTTTATTGCAAACCACACAATGGGCCCCTGCTTTTTAGTGTTCGTACCGGATCCAGAAGACACATTCGTTTGGCCGGCTGGTACCAGTTATGATGGCGCCTGCTTTGGCTGCTACGAGGCGGCCATCAAGGCTGGGCTGCGCTTCCCACTACATCCGGCTGTTCAGCGGATCTTGGATGGGTATGAGTTGGGGTTATGGCAGTTACCCCGAACTCCTTGGTCAACGTACTCGGCTGTGTGGCCGGGTGCGAACTGCACGGGGTGGAGCCGAGCTTCGAGGCTTTCGCCCACATGAACTACCTCAGCCGGACCCCTAAGGCAGGCGGTACCGGCTGGTATCAATTGACGAGCCACAAGGGCTACCTCATGACGAGAGGTAAAGCAAACAAATGGAAGGGCTGGCGGAGCACCTTCCTTATCATTGAGAGTTCAGACACAGAGCTGAACAAGCGCTTCAACAGGTGGAACAGGAATCCGTCCCTTCTTGCAGGCGGCCGCAGCATGCCGCCTGTTCCCCCCAAGGCTAAGAAAGAGATCCTAGATAAAGGACTCTTCAAAGTAGAGTCGAAGGTGAACTCTACTTCAGGGGTACGAGAGCAAGTACCCCTGCACTGCGTCCCGAGCTTGAAATGGCTCTACGACGAGTACTTTTTGGCCGCCTGTGACCTCAGCAGTCGGTGCTCAAGAGGTAGCCGGCCTGTCGAATACTCTGCTTTTCCCTGCATTTCTTGTTATGACTTTTATTAACTTTGCTATTTGTTTTTGCAGCGGACGCCATGAGCAAAATTACCGCCTCCAAGACTGCGGCGGCCATGTTGCGGGCCTCCATCATGCAACAGTCTTCAACCGACTCCCCCAACAAGGGGGCACCCTTGGTGGGCTTCGAACCTTTCACCCTCTTTTTGGAGTTGTGTTTATGTATATACTGACTCTTTTCTTCTTTTTTAGACGGGCGCTCCAAGAGCTTCTTCTTCCCAACAGCCGGACCCCAAGGCCCGGAGGACGACTGTTGCAAGCTCTCCTGGTTCTGCCAGGAAACATGCGGCGGCTGAGAAACAGCCGGCCACTTCTTCTAAAACTCCAGCTGGGCCACCTATAAGTATGAAATTGTCCTTGTAAATTTTAGACTTGCTCCCTTCTTTACTAGGTCTAATCCGTTTGTTTATGCTTGATGCAGCCGGCCCTCAGGAGCCTGACTTGGTCGAGGTGGCCAAGTCTATGATCAAGGCCGTTCCTCCAGCTGAAAGGGAGGCGGTCAAGGGTGTCGGCACCCTTGACCTAGACGGGATTGCAGGGGTCCATGCTGAGGTATACTTAGCATATTTTTGAGTATTTGAATTCCAGGACGCCTGTTTTCTTTTTGTTTGGAAACTGACGCCTGTTCCCCTTTGTACTTAGGCCCTGCTCCGAGTGCACGGCCTTCGCAAGCCGCTTGACCAGAAGAACAAGGAGGTAAAGGCTGCAAAAGCTATGGCCGCCTTTGACTGTGATAAGGCAATGTTTCAAATTGCCCAAAATGAAGTTCTGACCATTGATATTCTTTATTATCAGGCGCAGGCTACCGCCGCTATCCGGGCTCAGTTAGAGGCGGCCCAGAAGAGGAATAGCGAGCTGGAGGCGACAATCAACAACCTCAAGGCCGAGCTGAGACCTCTTCGCCAAAAGATGTCCTCATACGAAACCTTGGAGAAATCCTTGGCGAGCGTAAAGGTACGCCTGGTGTCCCAAGAGAAGAGTCTTACTCAGGAGCTCTCAGAAAAGGCCGAGCAAGAAAAGATAGAGCTGGTCCGGGAGATGATGGAAGACTCTGCTCAAATCCAGCGCATGACTTGGGGCCGCCTCTTCCCCAATGCCGACTTTTCCTCATGGGAAAAAACGTACCGCCAGTGTTCTGATAGATATAATCAAGAGATCCTGGCGGCTGCTGAGGAAGAGGCGTTGGAGGAGGCGTTGGAGGAGGAGGAGCAGCCGGTAGTGGCGCTTGTGCCGCTTGGGGGTAATGCATCAAAGAAGGATGAAGCTGAAGCCGAGTCTAGCAAGAAGAGTGCTGACCAGGCGGCAGCTGCTGATATTGAAGATCTGCCCCCTTCTTAAGCTTTATGTCTTCTTTCCACGGCCTGCGTGCCGTTTGTTTGTATTTACCCGGCCAGGGGGCCGGGGCTCTGAATATTTTGCCGGTCTTTAATGACCGGCTTCTTTTTAATGAATATTTTTGTTTTGCTTCAAATTTGTTTAAGTATTGAATATTCTGATATCCAATTGTACACTATACCGACTGTTTTACATGGCCGATAGTTGCAGACATGTACGGATAGTTAGTCACGCCGCCTATGCCCCTGGACGACTGGTTGTCTGTTTCCAGGCTAGACGATCAGTCGGCCATTTATCCAATCGGTATTCGAACCATTTTAAAGACTGGATCCCCTTTAGGCAGGCGGTCCTGTCATTTGTAAAATTAACCAAGTAGGAAAGTGGTTTGACCAAGTAAACATGATTGTTACCTAGTCGCCAAGTAACTGAGTAGTAGAGGTATCAAGCGGTTGGTACCGGTTGTTCCCCTTTATTCGCCAATGTTTGTTGGCTTTTAACTCATAGGTTGTTAACCTAGCAGGAGTAGTGGTTGAGAGCCCCTGTTTGCTAAAAACAGGCGGACGACTCATACCTTTTAGGCTCCATACTAAGTTTGAGAGAGTTACTATGAGTTAACTTTGGAGTTACTCAGTCGCCGTCACTCCTGCTTGAGTAGTAAAGGTATCAGGCGGAGGAGGTCGGCTGATCCTTTTGATTCGCCAATGTTTGTTGGCTATTAACTCAAGAGGTACCCCCTGCATTTATCCCAAGTAATACAGGCGGTCATCTGACTCAGATGTCAACTGCTACCACTGGTTTGGTTAGTGCTAGAGTGATCCTTGTCTCAAAAACAGCTATGTGGTTGCCCTTGGGGACAGTCGTATAGGTGCCGTGTAATTAGTTTATAGAGCAATGTTCCACCCAAAAGGGAGCTGCTCTCTGCGACGTATTTCATCCGG
Organism: Chenopodium quinoa; assembly: GCF_001683475.1. Taxonomy (NCBI): domain Eukaryota; kingdom Viridiplantae; phylum Streptophyta; class Magnoliopsida; order Caryophyllales; family Amaranthaceae; genus Chenopodium; species Chenopodium quinoa. The sequence continues at coordinate 324,454 of NW_018745650.1, forward strand.
AGGGATGCCGCCGGACGCCTGCTATGATGTTGGGACATGTCGTATTAGTTTTGAAGATTGGATCAGTTGGCTTGGCGCCTGGTCTGATCATTCGGCCTGTGGCCTTGGTTAGTTCTTGGTGAACGTAGGTGCTAAGTAAAAGGAGGGTAGCCGCCTGTTTAGGCACAGGGTCGGCCAGGCCGTGATCATTTTTAGTTAAGTATAAGGGGGTGGCTGTGTGTTTGGAACCAGTCGGCCCTCTTCTATGGAGAGTAGCCGACTATATGTCCAGACGGCGTGCCCCTATGGTGATAGAGTAAAATATTCAATGGAGAGTAGCCGACTATAAAGGTACAGGCGGCATGCCCCTCTGAAATGAGTAAAATACTCAATGGAGAGTAGCCGACTGTAAAGGTACAGACGGCATGCCCCTCTGAAGATAGAGTAAAATACTCAATGGAGAGTAGCCGACTGTAAAGGTAAAGGCGGCATGCCCCTCTGAATTAAGAATAAAAATTAAACATGGAGAGTAGCCGACTGTTTGTTAGTAGGCGTGCCCCTCTTAGTACAAAATTGAATATTAAGTATGCAAACTTTTATTAAGTAGCCCTTGACTATTTACATCATTCAAAAGAAATATTTCTTAAGATTATCTACATTCCAAGTTCGAGGCAACGGTTGTCCGTCTGGTGTTCCCAGACGGTAGGTACCGTCCCTGACCTCTTCACAGATTCGGTAGGGTCCTTCCCAGTTGGGAGTTAGTTTGCCAGACTCATTAGCCCTACCAACTGCTTCCATTTTTCTAAGTACAAAGTCCCCCACTTTGAGTGGACGCCTGTGTACTTTTTTGTTGTATGATCTAGTCATTTTCAGGCGGTAAATTTCACGGCGCAAGACAACATTGCCCCTCCTTTCACGAAGTGAGTCTAATGTCAGGCGCATGGCTTCCCAGTTTGCCTCTTCATCATATAGCATTACTCGAAGAGTCGGCTCGTAGTGTTCTATTGGAAGAACAGCTTCCGCACCATAAGTTAGGAGGAATGGAGTTTCTCCAGTCGCCCCTTTTTCAGTCGTCCTAATGGCCCAGAGAACATGTGGTAATTCATCCGCCCATAGGCCGCCTGCTCGTTCAATCTTTTTCTTGAGACCGTCTGAGATGATTTTATTAAAGGCTTCTACCTGGCCGTTTGCTTGTGGACGACCGACAGATGCAAAGTAGTGTGCAATTCCTTGGTCACCCAGGACTCTCAGAGCAGCCGTCCCAACTTTGACTATTCGGTCAGGACGCGAGTCGTCTAAGATCAGGTCCGTATGCTCACCAGCCGGCTGAGGGCGGAATTCATCCGACCGCTCCTCTGCCAATGATTGCTATTTTCTATCTTTTCTTGCGGCCCCTGCCTGGGATGCCTTTCTCTTCTTGCCGCATGCTTTTTAAACAGGCGCACTTCTCTTGACATTGTCAAGGTCTATTTTTCCACCACTCGACCCAGTGGCCATAACAGTGGGCTTGACATCCGAGAGATAGCACTCTCGGGCCATCCTCTGATCTCCCCTTAGGGACCCGACTGTTCCATTATCCCTCTCAAACTTGAGCAACATAAGAGATGGGATTATAACAGCCTTGGAATTATTCAGGGTTGGTCGTCCCAGAATCATGTTGTAGGCCGAGAGTTCTTCTACTACCAGGAACCGGACTACCATGTGTCATCCTTCCCCTTTTTCGCCCAGGAGGATGGGTAAATCCACTCGTCCCACTGGGTGGACGGCTCCTCCTCCAAACCCTACTAAAGGGTGGGATGCCGGATGTATGCAATCAGTCTGATATTTTAGTTTCGACAGACATTTGCTACTGATGAGATCTGAGGAGCTTCCGGTATCTATGAGGATTCGGCCAACTCTCTGGTTGGCCACTTTACATTCAATAACGATAGGGTCGTCATGCGGCCCTCTTACCCCTCCTAGATCTTCTTCAGTGATGACAATCTCAGGAAATGAATATTTGGAGGGCCGTTCTTGGTAAACGGAATTTACATCTAACCGTCTGATATTGTCTTTGTTGCCCCTAATAGTGGGGCCGCCTCCTGAGAAGCCGCCTGCAATGGTGTAGACGACTGCATCATCTGTATCGGAGCTGTCGGCCTTTTGATTCTTTTTGGCCGACTTCTTTTTTGAGGAAGTGTTCCCCGTAGATTTCCTAACATAAGTGTCAATATCACCTTGCTCAGCCAGGCGGTCCAGATACCGCATGAGACTGATGCATTCATTGGTGTGATGACCAACATCTTCATGATAATCACAGAATTTTTCTTGGTTCCGACTGTTTGCAGAACCCTTCATGGGGACCGGCTTCTCAATTGAGATCTGTCCCTTGATTTCCTTTAGGATAAACTGGTTATCCTTGTTAAACGCATACTTTGGGGAGTATGGCTTGAATTCTTTTTTCTTTTTCTGGGCCGGCTGTTTAGAGGAACCAGCCGCCCAGACCTCTTTTCCCTTCTCGTCTTTGTTTGACGACTACTTCTGTCGTCCTTCTCTTTTGTCTGACTGTTTTACCGTACCACAAAGATCAGTCGCCTGTATATAGGCTTCCGCTTCAATCAAGGCCTCTTGAAGAGTCGCCACCCTCTTTCGGACCAAATCAAATTTGAAGGTCGACCCGTTTTTGAGACCTATGAAAAAGTCAGTATAGGCTACTTCATCCGGTAACCCTTGAATCTGTATTCTCATCAGGTTAAACCGCCTGATGTAAGAACGAAGCCCCTCCTTCTCGCCTTGCTGAATTGTTCCTAAATCAAGGGTCGTCTTCTTCGCAGGGATGTTCATGGCGAAGTTGGAGGTGAATAAGTAAGCAAGCGTCCTGAAGTTATTTACACAACCAGTCGGCAGGTTGCCGAACCATTGTTGTGCGATTCCTTTGAGAGTCGCTGGGAAACACTTGCACCAAGTGGGATCATCCAACCCTTGAAGGTACATCAAGTTGGTGAATGCCATCAGATGGTCTTCTGGGTTAGTAGTGTCGTCATAGGCGCCTACTAATACATTTTTCACTTTGGCCGGCTGAGCGGCTTCAGTAATTTCCTTGGAGAAGGCCGACGACTGTTCACCAAGTCTAAGCAACCGTAGCTGCCAGTCCATAGGTTGGACATTTTTTGCTGCATGTCAACCAAACGGAGGTGGCTGTAAAAAATACTGTTGTTGCTGTACAAACGGTTAGTTTGGTACCGCCTGGTCGCTATGAAAGCCGGACTGACGGGAGGTGCCGCCTGACTGACTCTCATGATACGACTGAGTATGCCTCATCAAGGTATTTTGCAGACTGTCTTGGAAGTTTGAAGTAGAGGCCGACTCTGACAATCGGTCACTCTTCTTCTGCTCTAGCAGTAGCCGAACGTCTGTGTATGTTTTCCTCGACCCGTCCGCCTGAATATGACGAACAGGTTTCCTATTTCCTGGGGTAGGAAAACAGTATTTTGTGAAATCAAGGGCAGTCGGCTCCCGCTTCCTAGATTTAGGATGAGGAGTCGCCTCTCGCCCTTGAACTGGCTTCCTCTTCTGTGAAGTGGAGGGTTTCTTAGCCGACTGCTCCTTGTCCAGAGCAGGCGGCTTCTTGTTGATCAACTCTTGAATTTCTCCCTTGAAGTCCCTCATGAAGGTCATGAGATCACTCCTTGTGATGGGAGCAGACCCATCAGTCGGCTGCTGCCGAACAGGCGGTGCGCCTGCTGGCTCATTTCCAGTTTGAAGATGTTCCCGTTCCCTCCTTTAGGTATGACGGGTACGTCGGGCCCTTAGGGTCCCCGTCTGAAGCTGTGTGAGCTTCAACTTCAAATTCATTCTCAGTATCGTGGTCCGACTGAACTTGAGGGTCGTCTAGGGAACGCCTCTCTTCAGGAGTCGGTACAGACGTGGATGCCATCTCAGAAGTACTCTCCCCACAGACGGCGCCAAATTTTTCGGGGTTTTCTGATGTCTTGCGAAGAGTTACAATTCCGAGACTGGAACCGGACGCCTGTACCTGCAAAACAAACGTATGCTCCGGATGGTTGGAGATCCGCCTCCGACGGTCAAGTTAGTACTTGATTAAGGAGTAATTAATGCGGAAATTAAAGTGATTGGGTCTCTCTAGGTGAGAGTGTTTAATGTGTGTAATCAACTTCTTTAGCGTGTTCAGCCTGTAATCTCCCTTAATGAGGATTAAGGGAGGTATTTATAACCTCGGGAAACGTACCAATCTAGGTTTAGGTTAACCTTGGGCTGATTGGGCTTCCCTCGGAAGTTGGGCCTAGGTGACCGGTTATCCCAGGTGTCATGGGAAGGACACGTGTCGTGTCGTGTCGTAATTAGTCCATGGTGGACGGATCATTGCTTGACACGTGTCAGGCTCCTATTGGCCCATGTGACGGACACATGGCGGAACCTGATTGGTCCACTTGTCAGATGGTGATTGGTGGGGAAAAATCCCCTAATCACTTGTAATCAATATTGGAGCATTCTATAGGATTTTTGGTGGTTCACCATTGAAGGTTCAAAAACCCATTTTCTTATTTCAATACAAAGTTGAAGCTTTGTAAGCTCTTTCTATCTTAATCTCTTTTATTTTGGTTTATTTACATATTTCAAGTATTCTTGATAGTTATGTTTATGATTTTGATTATGGCTAATATTTTGGGTATTGTTGATATGAGCAGTTTCTCTCTCCTAGGCTAGACTTTTAGCTAGGGGAAGGGGAATGGATGAATTGGTTGCTATTTGATTAAATACTTGATTTTTGGGGATTTAAACCCTTGTTGTATTAACTTATGCTTATTGTTATATGGTTGATGTTGTGCACCATTGACTATATTATTACATGTCCTAATTGATACGCGGGAGTGATCATGTTAGGATAAATCATAGTTTATACATTGCTTAATCAATTGCATGGGAATGAGTTGTGTTAAGTAGGATCTTTGATCCCTTGTTTGTGAATCCTTGATTATCTATGTGTTTAGCTCTTAATCCCCAAGTTTGACGTTCCCCGATCCCCCTAGCGTTTTTAATCTCATAGTTTCCAATACTTGTTAGTCTTTGTTAATTGTTAGAGTAATTTTGTTAGCCTTAGTTTATTCATTGTCTTGTTTTCCGTCTCTCTTATTCATATACACCCTTTATTTTATCCTCTACTGTTAGCGCTTAGCTTTGCAATCTCCCGTTTCTCCGTGGATCTCGACCCTTGCTTGCCTCTATACTCATTTAGGTAAACTAGGATTAATTTGATAGGAAGGTGTATTGACGACGACATTTCATTCCTCATCAAGATGCGATGCTTCTATTGTGTTAGGCAAGGCCACTACAAGAGGGAATGCAAGCTCTTCTGAAAGAATGAGGAGGAGAGGAATGTGGCATCTGCCTCAGGTATCTTCATTAACACTTGTGTATAAAGCTATTCATAGGTATTGGATACCATGTGTAACTCACTTTATGTTTCCTTTTCAGGAACCAAGTGAGAGGGCATCACAAGTGAGAGGGTATTGGATACCACGTGTATTGACAAGCAGATGTCAAAGATGGTCTTTTGGTCGTGCTTGTAGGGACATTTATTTTGTCTATGGCTTGTAATTAAACAATGGTTGTTTCTCATGCTTTTGAACATAGTCTTGATCTATGGTGTTGGACACCAAGTTATTTTGATCACAAGACTTAATCAATGGTTGGTTTTTTGAAATGTCTTGTGTATATGTTCTATACACTAGTGAAAAAATGACAAAGGCACCCCACCTTTGGCACCAGTTTTTGGAAACTGGTGGTTAAAAAAACGGGCGGGATTGGAAAACAAGCTTTTGGCACCGGTTCCAGCCAAACCGGTGGCAAATTATCTTTTTGGCACTGGTTCAAACCAGTGCCAAATAAAAAAGATATTTTTTTTGTAAAAAAAAAAGGGAAAAAGGGATTTGGCACCGGTTCGGTTCAAACCGGTTCTAAATCTATTTTTTTTTAAAAAAACCAGATATACTCTTTCTTTCTCTTGCTTTCATTTCCACGATCTTTCCTCCTATCTCATCTGATCTGCCTCTCTCTCTCTCCTCCATTGAAGCATACTCGAATTTCTCCATTGAAGAGGCTTCTGAGCTTTCTCTAAGGACTTTCCTCAAACTCCTTCTCTCTCCTTCTCCATAACCGCCACTTTCCCTTTCCTTTCTTCTCTTCAATATCCTTCTACTTCTCTCTTTCTACAATATTGGAGGTTATGGTTTCAGGGTTCGTCTATTTTGAATCAAATCGATGTGCGTGCATCTTCAACAACAACGAATTCGAATCAATTTCGAACCAAAAATCAGAAATTCGAGGTTAGGGTTTCTTGGTTATTTAGCTTTGCGTTATATTTTGTTCTTTTGGTCCAATTATTCATTTTGAGTTTTTTTTGGTGTATTTTTTTGTTTGAGTTATTTTAGTTGAAAACCCTATTGATTTTGGTGTTGTTTGTATGTTCGGTTATTTTATCGGATCTGCTCAAATCTTTGTCGTGATTGAGCTTTTTAGTTGATCTAGACTTTGATTGATGTGCTTTGTTATAGATTTGATTGGAAATTTTGTATAATTGAGTCGATATAATTGAGTGAAGTTGAGTTTGGTTTATTCACTGGAATATGCGATTTTTAGGGTTGCTAATTATGCTTGGTTATTGATTTTTATTAGTAGTTAAGTTAAGTTGAGTTGCTCCTATTTTCTAAATCGCAACATTCATGTTGATGAGTTTATTAGCTCAAAAAGAGAACAGTTGGGTTATCCGACCAAATTAGAGAACCTTCAAGTAGAGATATATTGGCTTCACAAATTCATGGGTTGGCTTAACTTTTGGAAGATAATATCACCTTGCACTTAATGCTCAGCATCACTCTTATAACGCTGAAGCTCTTTGTTTGTTTAGTTCCCTGTATCAAATACTTGTGAGTTGTGACTGGCAATCCCTCAACTTCTGGCAGCATTTCTACCTAACCTGATATGTCAGGTGAACTAAGTAACATTGTCTTGGTTGCTTGCCCTAGTTTATATGTGTGCCTATTTAAAGCAGTAAGATGAAAGGAATGGTGTCCTTCCAACAAGGGTATTCTTCCGATAAAGGGTTCAGAATTATTACGGAGCTAATTCTTCAGTAAGGTCAAGTGATCGGAATGCCTAGGTGAAGGCCGCTTCCGATCAGTAATATCAATGTATAATTGATGTTACAGCTTAATCTTAACTGAACCCTTCGGGTCGAACCCAATCGAATCACCGATCCGAGACGACGAATTAATTTGAAAGGATTTAATGAGTCGACAGAGTTTTATGAATACAGACGTCGGATATCGAGCCTAGGGCGTCGAGACCGAGCGTCGCAAAATCACAAAGCGACAAGTATGAACATAGCCCTAGCATCGCATTGGCATAGCCATGTTGATTCTAGGCTAGTTCAAGCTAGCATGCACCTAGCATGGCTAGGCGCAAGCCTAGGCACACTAAGTGTGCTAAGCGCACCATCACAGCCCATCGCAGCCTATACAAAATCACTAAGTGCACCATGCGTTCCCTAGGATGGCTGGGCACCATCGCAAGCCAAAGAGCATCACTAGGCACACCATGCGTGCCCTAGGATGGCAGGGCACCATCGCAGCCTAGGCAGCATCTCTAGGCGCACCATGCGTTCCCTAGGATGGCCGGGTGCCGTCGCGGCCCTAACACAATGCTGGGCGCATGGTAGGACCACACGCACCAAGCACAGCTAGTGCTAGGCACTAGCGCATACGTGGTGCATGGTGCTTGGCCGAGGCTTATGCATGCATAGTGCATGGTGCATGGCCGAGGCTGGTGCGTGTGGATGTGCAAGTGTATGCGAGGGAGAGCTAGCAAGCAGCGTCAAGCCCAACATGCGTGGCTCGCTAGCAGCACGCATGCTAGGCATTGCGAGCATGGGGCTGGATGCGTGGGTGCGCGTAGTGTGGGTGTGTGTGAGTGTGCGAGGCAGTGGGTAGGAGTGCTAGGGCCTGCACCAGCACGCACTAGCGCCTAGCACCAGCACGCACCAGCGCCTAGCACCAGCGCATAGCACCAGCACGCACCAGCGCCACCACACAGCACCAGCCCAGCACCAGCTCGCACTGGTTGGCTGGGGTGCTCGGCAGCAAGGCAGTGCTAGCTGGCAGCCAGCTAGCCCTCCTTGACCCGGTTTTGTGCATAGGGTGTGGGGACCAAATCAAGGCCTTAGGGATCAAGGTAATGGTTCCCCCCAAGCCTTGTTCCTCACTTGGCTTTATCTATTATTGTGCCATGTGTCGATTTGTGATTGAATTGATTAATCATTTAATTTTTGGAATTAAATAATTATCATTTTACCAACTTTCCCACATTGATGAGAGATTGGAAATCAAGGGATCATTTCCCTATAAATACCAAGCTTGGGTATTTGGGAATGAACAACCTTGAGTGGAATTAAAAAGGCAACTCTAATTAAGAGTAAACCTTTAATTCGTAAAACTCATAATTATTTTGTCCGGGTCTTGAATAACCTTCAAGACTTAGGACGCTCGGGTCGGGTCGAGGGTACGATTCGTCGGAGATCTCGTGTTTTCGGGATTTTGAAGTAAGAGCTCTTTGGGAGCGAAGCACGCGACAAAGGTATAATTCTTGTTCTTAATCTTGTCTGATTAAGTTTAATATGCTTGTTAATTGTTTTAATTAAGGGGCAAGTCTTGGTGGGTTTCCTTCCGCGTAATGTTGGTCACTACGAAACCCTACATAAGATAGGTTTTTATGGCTTAGTATGTATGTTTGCTGGAGTGCTTTCTGTTATATGACCTATCAGTTGATTTAGTGAAGTTTACATTCTATTTGATAGCTCAATGGTGTTACGGAGTAATTGGATTAACTAGAATGCTGGAAGCAAGCAATACGAAGTATGAATGAACTTTTTGTTCTTATTATTTTCGTTCTTCCCCATTTGCAGGTAACACAATCTGCACTTGACAAAGCAAACTTAACTGCTAAAGATCTTTTTACAGTAACAATTACTATTGGTCCTAGATTAAGTTTTTGCTTGTGTGGTAATCTATTTGGTTGACTATATGTGTCTTGTTTTATTTACAAAATAGAAAAATAGCTCACAGTTCTTATAAATTTGAGCAATGGGCATAGAGGCCACGTGTGTTAATCAAAAGCTTTGGAATATGGTTGAGCAGATTAGGAAAGGAAGTGATGACAAAAATCTGTCAATGTAAAATTCTTACTTTTCTTTTTCTTCCAAAACAACAAATATTGGTTTAAACATGAAAATAAATTGTGAATCTCCTAAATTACTCTTTGTTTTCTTTGAAAGTCTATAGCAGTTCATCATTAGTTAACCAAACTAAGGAGCCATTTCCAGTCTAACCGATTAAAACAAACTATAAACCATAACCTCTCTCTTTCCTTAATTTCCATTTTTTAGCATCTTTAAAAACCAAACAAGATGTTAGTTATTAGAATAAGTCATCACTTAATTTGTTTCATAGTTGCTGTGTAGCAGTTTTGTATTATTTTCTTCATATTATATTTCCTAACATTTTTAATCATTTTACTTTGGAAGAAATAACAAGATTATATGTTTTGTTTAATCCAATGTCCTTCTCATATCCATTAAATTTGTTTTGGAAAATAGTTTGGGAATTCGGTTTAATGGAATGTTGTTATTGGGAAATGATTTGCAGTTCAACAGATCCTGTAATCACTCTGTTCTTCCTGATTGCCTGCAACCTTCATCTATGTTACATTTTGTTTCTAGTGTAGCTGCTGTTTCATTTAATCTGATTTTATAATTAGTTTTTGATTAGTTTAAATTTCTTTTTTCCTTGATGCGCTTTATTGAGTTCTCAAAGATAATATACATCTTAGAACTTCTATTTGATCATATTTATCGTCTTACGAAATATTTGTTTCAACAACAAGGGGATCATGTGGCTCTTTTGTCTGCATTTTCAGAAATGGGACTCAAGTTGCGCATGGACTTACCTGAGCAGGCAATGGAAGTGACAACAGTATTCTTTCGTACCTCAACTCCCGCAAGTGAAGCTGTTGTGAGTGCCCAGTTTGGTGTCAAGGTCACTGTTTTTTAATCTAATCTATACTAATTTCATGTTCTCTGTCCAGGAAACATTGAAGAATTTCTTAGAAGAAAGAGCAAAAAAAATTAAAGCCTTACAAGAAAAAATGAAGCTTGATGACAAAGAAGCTAAATAATTTAGTCCTGTAAGTACACTTGGTTTCAATGAATGATGCTATGATTGCTACACTATTTCTCCTGTCATATATGTTTGTAAACATTGTAATGGTTGCTTTTAGGTTGATGCCTTTCCTGGGGATATAGTGATTTTTGCACGGGTGCTAAATCTTTTGAGAGGTTAGGGCGTTAATGCTTTATAGATTTTTTTAATTCACCTTCAATAAACAATGTCTTGACTTTTGAGGTTAATACACATTGCTTGATATTGCTGATTTTAATCAAAAGTTCAATGGAATCTGAACAAGATAGTTATAGGTTTGTTGACATTTGATATACATGTTTACATGCGTCTATTAATATGTCCTGGGTGGTGGTTCTGAAAAAGAGAGTTAGCTAGTGTCATAATCTTCAATTTCTATACTTAATATACGAATTGTTCATACGCAATCTATCAAGTGCCTAATTTCAAATCTTCACTGGTATTGGATCTTATCGCTAGTGATTTAGAGCTATATTTGATCTCAAGATTTAGCTGAGAAGTTGCTTGAGCTAGCTCAAATTATTATATTAGTTTTAGACATGTAGTATTGTATTGACATTTTTTCCATTCTTTGGGCATGTACTAGTATCTTACAGTGAGAAAAGCATCATGCTATGGACTATTTGAATCAAGCTAATGGAATTCGGTTTAATGGAAGGCTGTTATTTGGGAATTGAGCTATTTGAATCAAGCTAATGGGATTATGTGGAAATTTATGCATGACAAGGTGATGCTTGGTTCTTTTAGTTTTAATTTGATTGCTTGATTTATCAGGAAGTTGAGGGGAACTATAACCCAGTGTAATTACTTTGGTTAGCTGGGTAATGCATAAGCTGAAGTTAAAGTTCTATGACACCCTATGATTTATTTTGATGGGAGTTGTTATTGAAATAGTCACAATTTGGGAAAAAAACAGTCCAATAGCAAGTCTGTTTTGTCTAAATTCAAGAGGCAAATATTGTTGGGAAAATTTTGGATAATATATCTGGGAACTTTGACAGTATATGTTTCAACAGTATATTAAAACGTTTGAAGGTATATATTTATTAGACCCTAGATAGGAATTAAGATGTTGTGCTGAAATTCTATGTTTTTAATTCTGCCTATAATTACATTCCTCCTGCCTTACTTTCAAGTTTGCTCTCTGCAAGATGAATTAGCATAGAAAACAGACACATCTGCATCACCACCAAGAACAAGCCTAGCAACACATCAGCTCAGCATCACAGCTCCTTAGAAAACCAGCAACATGGCTGCAAAAGGAAAACAGACCGCAGCACAGTAGTATCAACACAGCAAACTTCTCAACAAACCAAAACAAGATCCAAGTGTACTAGTCAGCATTCAACTGAAATCTCAAGTGTTTTTTTTTTTTTTTTTTTAGTTTTTTAAAGTGTAATATTACAAGTTATTGAAGAAAATATATGTGTTTTATGTATATTATGATTATATATAAGTATTTGGTAAAATTTAAGTGAAAAAAAAGCAAAAAAATTTATTTTTTATTTTTTATTTTTTTAAGGCATTTTTGGCACCGGTTTTGGAAAAGAACAAGTGCCAAAAGTTTTTTATTAAATTTTTTTGGGTACTTTTGGCACCGGTTCTTAGTCAAAACCGGTGCCTATTGTATTGAAATAAAAAAAAAAGCGCGCCATGGGTAATTGGCACCGGTTAATCGATGCCAGAGAGGGTATTTGGAACCGGTTAACCGGTGCCAAATCTTTATATAGCCACCGGTTTGAACCGCTGCCAAATCTTCAGAGATTTGACATCCCTCAAATAGCCAACAGTTCATAACCGGTGCCAAATAGGGGGTTTGAACCGGTGCCTATTTGCCTTTTTCGCCAAGTGATAGAATTGCATATGTTTAGACAAATTAATGATACCGCGAAAAGGGCTAAGACCATCGAGTCGAATTAACATTAACATCAAACACATCAAGAAACTTCTTCAAGAAGGTGTTCTTGACTCATTCGACTTGGAGTTGTTTGAAAATTACGAAGGATGTCTATTAGGTAAGATGATAGAGCAGCCATTTTCCAAGTTAGGAGAAAGAGCAAGTGACATTGGGTCTAATAAATACGGATGTATGTGGAACAATGAGCATACCCGCAAGGCATGGTTATCGATATTTCATTACCTTCACCAATGACTATAGTAGATATGGTTATGTCTACCTTATGTCGAACAAATCCAAATCTTTTGAGAAATTTAAAGAGTTTCAGAGTGAGGTTGAAAATCAACTTGGCTAGAAAATAAAAGCACTTCAATCGGATCGAGGTGCCGAGTATTTGAGCCATGAATTTGACGATCACTTGAAAGAAAATGGTATTCTTTAAAAGTTGACACCTCCCAGAACTCCACAATGGAACGGAGTATCCGAACGGAGGAATCAAATCTTGTTAGACATGGTTCGACTAATGATGGGTCTTAGTGAACTTCGTATCTCTTTTTGGGGACACGCACTTCTAATTGCGGCACTAACACTGAACCGTGCTCCGTCAAAAGCTGTCGAAAAGACTCCATATGAATTATGGATAAAGAAACTTCCGAGGTTGTCTTTTCATAGGATTTGGGGTTGCGAAGCATATGTCAAGAGATTAATTTCTGACAAACTTCACCCAAAATAAGACAAGTGTTTCTTTGTGGGCTACTCAAAATAAACCAAGGGGTATTACTTCTACAACAAATTCGAGAACAAAATGTTTGTTTCTCTTGATGGTGTCTTTTTGGAGAAGGAACACCTTTCCAAAATGACAATTGGGAGGAAAATCGAACTCGACGAAGTTCGTGAGGAAGAGCAATAAAGTCAACATGAAAAACTGACAATTAAAGTGCTTTAGAAGCAGCTGGCTACATTGGTCAGAGTCAAACCGACAATGCAAATGCTCAACCTATTACCCTGCATAGGTCGCAACGGCCAAGATCTCAACAAGATAGATACTTTAGTATTGTCTTCACCGAAGATCAAGACATCCTAGTTATGGATGGAGAAGTGTCCATTGTGCCGAGAGGTAATCATGAATGCCCTTACTAAGTTATTTATGTTATCTCGTTCAATCTTTATTTCTTTCATTCCTATATCCCAACAAATTTGACCTAAACTAAGGCAACTAACCAATTTTGATATTCCAGGAGAACTAAGATGGCACAAGAGATTGTAAAGCTGAAGGAAGAAGAAGAAATGCTAAAACAGAATATTTTGAGGTGCTGCTTACTATTTTTTACCTTTAATATTAGATTTCATTTTTGTTAAAGATCTCCTCCATGTTATCATCACCTCAGCTTTTGATGCTTGGTTTTTAGCAGTGAATGCCCTAAAACTATGTCCCCTGAAAGAGTTGCCAAAAGATTTGATGAAGTTGATTAACTTGAGGATATTGGACATAATGGATTGTTATGAACTAAGTACTATGCCAAAGGGCTTGAGTAAGTTGACTTACCTTCGCGTGCTGAGTATGTTTGTAGTGGATTTATCAAAGGCAAGTCAGAGGCAATGGTTTGATCAACTTGGGGAGCTAAAAAGACTTAACAGCCTGAAAGGTGATCTTTATGTCAGAATCAGATCTTTGTACGTTGTTGAGGAAGTTTTACATGAAAAATTCTTCCTCAAGTTTAGGCTGAAGACCTCTTTGTAATTGCAAAATCTGGCTGCCCTCAATTATATCTCATATTTTGGCCTAGGCAAGTGTCTAGTTCAGGCTATGGCCATGAGGAAGCTTATTATTGACTTGGATAATTATTGCACATTTTCCCTCTGTTTGGCTGTTGCTAAAAATAGACCATGTTGATCTCATTTTTGGCGTTTGTTTATGGCTAATGCCTTGTCTTTTAAAATTTTCTGCAGTCTTTTCTAAAATCGAGAAAAGTAGAAAGAAGAGTGCAGGATGGATTTCCGCTTATGTTTGTCTGCATGGTAGCATTCATCAGTCTTATCGCTGGGTATGGCTTTCATCTCTAAGAACAACCAGTTTTTTAAGCCTGAGCATGAACCACATCCTTAAGCCTCTTCCGCTCTTCAAATATAAAGAATAGTTGAGGCTCTCTTTGTCAGCCTAGTTTGCAGAGACAGGGTAATGTGAGAAGCTAGTTGTGGCATCCATCAGGTATTGTGTATACGTTAGAATCAGTTGATATTATTAGATAAACAATCTTCAGCCTAAAACTTCCTGTTAGTTCTCTGTTACATCTGAAAAGCCGAAGTTTTTTTTTTTCATGTAAAAGTTATAATTTCTATCAGATTGTATGTTATTTATTTTTTTGACGAAAATTGTAATATTAAAGCCTTTTATAATGAAAATATGTTACTTTATATATATGTTAGTGTTTATGTATCAATTTAAGTGAAAAAGATGAAATTTTTTTTTTTATATATTTTTTATTTTTTTAGGGCACTTTTGGCACCGGTTCAAAGCAAGAACCGGTGCGAAAAGTGAGGTTTTTTACACCGGTTTTCACCCAGAACCGGTGCGAAAAGTCCTTTCTCCCACCGGTTTTGAACCGATGCGAAATCTGTGGGGTTTTAGCACCCTCCAAATCTAACCCGGTTCAAAACCGGTGGAAAAGGGGGGGGGGGGTTGAACCGGTGGGGAATTTGTTTTTTCGCCTAGTAAAACAAGCTATGACGAGCCCCGACTCTACAAATTGGCAAGAGGCCATGAAATCAGAGATGGACTCCATGTCTGAAAATCAAGTCTGGGACTTGATTAATTTGCCTGAAGGTTACACACCTATCGGTTGCAAATGGATTTTTAAATTGAGAACAGAAAAAGATGGAAATGGTATCTATATACAAAGCTAGACTAGTGGTAAAAGGTTACAGGCAAATTCACGGAGTTGATTATGATGAAACCTTTTCGCTAGTTGCAATGCTTAAGTCCGTCCGGATCATCCTAGCGATTGCTGCATATTACGATTATGAAATATGGCAAATGGATGTCAAAACCGCCTTCCTTAATGGGATTTTGGATGAAACTGTGTATATGACACAGCAGGAAGGTTTTGTTGATCCAAGCAATGCCAGGAAGGTATGAAATCTTAAGAAGTCCATTTATTGACTAAAGCAAACAAGCAGAAGTTGGAATCTGCGATTCGATGAAGCTATTAGTAAGTTTGGTTTTATCAAGAATCCAAATGAGTCTTGTGTTTACAAGAAGGTTAGTGGGAGTGACATCGCATTCCTAGTCTTATATGTCGATGACATATTACTCTTTGGAAACAACACTAAACTGTTAGAGTCTGTAAAGGGCTGGCTTGGAAAGTGCTTTTCATTAAAGGACTTCGGAGAGGCACAATACATATTGGGCATCAAGATCTATAGGGATAGATCTAAGAGGATGATTGGATTGAGCAAAAGTACTTATATAGATAAGGTACTGGCACGATTCAACATGGAAGGGGCCAAGAGAGGTCACCTACCCATGTCCCATGGCATAACTCTCAACAAGAAAAAGTGTCCACAGACACCTGATGAGCGAGAGAGGATGAGTCAGATTCCATATGTTTCGCTTATTGGATCGATCATGTATGCCATGATATGTACTAGGGCCAGATGTATCGTATGCCTTGAGTGCTATGAGCTAATACCAATCAGACCCAGGAGAGGCGCATTGGACTGCGGCCAAGAATATCCTAAGGTACCTAAAAAGGAAAAAGGATAAATTTCTGGTCTATGGTGGCTGTAATGATTTAGTTGTTGAAGGTTATAATTACGCGAGCTTCTAGACTGACAGGAAAGACTCCAAGCCGAAATGGAGGAGCGTTTAGTTGGAAGAGTGTTAAGCAAAGCACCACTTCAAATTCTACAACTGAAGCTAAATATTTGGCAGCTTCGGAAGCAGCTAAGGAGGCAGTTTGGATTCGTAAGTTCATCGGTCAACTTGGTGTGGCGATTTCACACACTAAGGGAATGCAAATCCGAGGGTGAAATCAGAATTTGTAAGAATGGAACGGACGACAATGTAGCCGATCCTCTGACTAAACCTTTGTCTCAAGTGAAGCACAACAAGCACGTTGAGGCAATGGGAATCAAGCATATTGGATATTGTCTTTGATTTCCTTGTATAGGTGTTTTCTTAAACTCGATGTCTTAATGTAAAACACTATGTTGAACCATTCAATTTTGGAGCAATTAAATTTTCTACAAATATATGATTACTCCATATCTATTTAATTGTGGTGTAGAATTAAATAATGAGTCCAATCGAGTTTTGAGAATATTTAAAACAGGGTATCAAGACCATGTCTTTGATAAAGAAACACCTGTTAAGTGAACATTGAATATTTTAATAAAAAATTATCCCTAATCGAGGTCATTTAAACGATGGACGATTAATGACCACTTGAAATTATTATGTAGTATGATTTATAGCATTGTTTCTTGTGCTACGAGGACATGATTGTCATAAATCATTTGCACAGGTATTGGTTTAGAACTATACCGGATCGACCTATGAGAATACTTTTAGAGATTTAAAATCGTCATAAGTATATTTTTCATTATAGCTATCGGAACCTTTTTCCTCGACCATGAGTATTGCAAGTTCTCTTGTTTGAGTACTAGTCGTTTTGATGTTATCAAACGTCTGCCGTAAATGGGGATTATAACGGTAACACTCAAACAACTAGGTCATCTAAGTAAGGGAAGCTTACAGTACAAGACTGGGAATGTCCCCCTATTAACAATAGGGAATATGTCTTTGTTGTTTACAAGGACTCTCGAAGAGCGAGACTGTGAAAATGCATGGCCGTGCTCAGATGGATTTTTGAAATCATCTGTTTATTAACAGTAAAACTCAGGAATCGAAAAAAACTTCTGGACGTAATAAGGATGACGAAGTATCTTTCCTTATAGTTCATGAAGAGACATTAAGTGACATAGGAAAAGGGCTATACACTTATTGCACACTTGTCCGGAAGGTTTAGTGGGAGATTGAAAGGAATGGTGTCCTTCCAACAAGTGTATATTCCGATAGAGGGTTCAGAATTATTAGAAAGATAATTCTTCAGTAAGGTCAATTGATCGGAATGCCTAGCTGGAGGCATCTTCCGATCAGTAATGTTAATGTACAATAAATATTACGGCTTAATCTTGACGAAACCCTTCGGGTCGAACCCAATAGAACAACCGATCTGAGACGACGAATCAATCCGAAGGATTAGATGAGTCATCAAAGTATTACGAACAAAGCCGTCGGATATCGGGCTTAGAGCGTCGAGACCGAGTGTCGCAAATTCAATAAGCAACAAGTTTGGGCTAGGCCGTAGCTTCGCATTGGCTTACCCATGGGAATGCTAGGCTAGCTCGAGCTAGCATGCACATCGCAATGCTAGTCGCAAGCTTAGCACGCATTGTGTGCTAGGCCAAGTATGCTAGCATGGCTGGCATTGCTAGCCGCAAGCATACTAGCATCTAGCGCATGGTAGTGTGCTAGTGTGCTTGGCCATGATCCCAGCCGCAAGCCTAACAAGCATCGCAACATGCTTGGGCCTCGCACAACACAACACGCAGCATCGCAAGCCATACGTGTGTGTGTGTGGTTGTCCGTGCTAGCCAAGATTGCAAGCATCGCATGCATAATGCCTTGCGTGTTTGTTAGCATGCTAGGCCAACCACCCAGCGCATTGCTAGCCAAGCACCCATCGCAAGGCTAAGCTAGGCCTTGCTAGTATGCTAGGCGCCCAGCTTATCGTACCCTCGCACCGAGCAGTGCACTCGCACAGCACATGCATTGCAGCAGCGTGCTGTGTATATATGTGTTTCTCAGCGTGCTTGCTAGCGAGAAGCACCATGCAATTAGCCACTCGCATAAAATGCAGCACCTAGCAGCATCACGCAAAACATCCGAGCGATGCATGCGTTGGCTGACTGTGTGGCTGCGCGTGTGCCTGGGCAAGGTGGTCAGCAGCCCAACCTTGGTGTTAGGTGCCAGTTGGTTGCCTTGGCAGCCAAGGCATGCTGCCAGCCTGCCGCGTGGCTTGGTCAGCCGGTCAAGGGAAGGGGACCAAGGGTTGGTGGTTGGCTTGGGGAGCAAGGTGACTTGGTCCCCCCCCCTTGGGTGGTCCTCACCTTATCTCTTCCTCCTTATGCCACTTATAGCTTGTTGATTGATTTTGCATTTCTATTTTACTTCGATTTAAATAAAATAGGGAAAATGCAAATCTCCCACATTAATTGAGAATGGGAAATCAAGGTTCATTTCCCTATAAATACCCATGTTTTGGGATTTAGGATGAACACTTAAGTGGAATTAAAATGGTATCTCCTTAGAAAAGTGATAAACCCTTAAGTTCGTAATACTCTAGATCTTATTGGTCAGTTCCCAACTAACCTTTGGGACTAAGACCGTGCGGGTCGAGTTTGTGGGTACGAGCCGTTGGAGACCGTCGCGCTTGCGAGGTTTATCTTCTCAAGTAAGAGCTCAAGTTCGAGCGTAGCATGCGTCAAGAGTAAGAATGTATTTTCTCTTTCTCTTGTTTATTGTTTAATTATGTGATTGCATGCTTAGTTGCCTTAATTAGTGGGCGGGTCTTAGGCGGGTGTCTCTTCCGCGTAGAGTCGGACTCTACGAAACCCAACACGTAGCCCATCACTACGCGCATTAGTTCGATAAGTGTTTGTCTTGGAATGGGAAATTTTAGCTAAATTTTATAGGGATCTAGGGTTTTATGTTGGTTGATTTAAGTGAACTTAATTAATCATCAGAACATTTGAAATCCTAAACATGTATCTATCATACCATTCAATCATGTATAAACACAATTATATATATATAGAACAAAAGTAAAAGATGCATTTGGCAACTAGCATGCCGCCTTGAGTCTTCAAATCTCCATGGGTCTTTGATGAAACTTTCTTGGCTTGTCTTCTTAGAAACGCCGTTTTCGAGACATTTCTACCAAATATGCAACTACTAGTTACTATGACTAGGATTAATCTAAATATTAAGGTACAAAATATGCAACGGTACATGATTAGGGTATTTCTCCCCCACGTGGACCAATTAAACTCTGGCACGTGTCATCCACGTGGACCAACCAGAGCCCGCCACGTGTCAGCTCGTGAAAGGTCAAAGGTGGACCAATCAAGCCACGCCACGTGGCATGCAGATTGCCAACTAGGAAAGTGTTCTTTAAGGGCCTAAATACCTAGGCTAGCCCAGTCAGTCCTAGGTTTTTGAAAACCTAGTACTAGGTACACATTTCAAGACCCTATAAAAGGCAGATGTTCCCTTTGAGGAACACCATTCAGAAATTCCAAAACACACGTGTACATTGATTGTTGCGCATTAAACCTAGCATTAATTGCACTCTTTGAGAGCTAGGGCTCCGATATTGAGACTGTCTCAAATAGTCGGATGATCACTCCCCTTCCGAGAGGAGCCTGATCCCCTTTACTTTCTGCAACTTTACTTCCGAACATGTTCTAACTTGATCTTCTGAGGCAGAACTCCCATCCATAGGAGTCTCCGTTTTTTTGCAGGTACAGACGTCCGGAGGTCAGTCTTGGTGTTGTAACTCTCCCGCAGGACATCCTAAAAACCCTGAAATATTTGGCGCCGTCTGTAGGGAGAGTACTTCTAAGATGACCTCACATGAACCTATATCAGCTCTTAATGAGAAGCGGCCTATGGCCGACGTCCAGGTCTATACAGACTAGGATAAAAAATGACGACTGTGAAGTCGACACACACACAACCCTTGACGGGTCCCTAAGAACAAGGCGCATCCGTCCCATTGAAAGGAGGGAACGCAATGGCGAAAAGGCGGGCCCTAGTGAACCACTTGGCCATTCGACTAGTCAACCCCAGGCGGCGGAAGGCTCTATTCCCATCACCAGAATCGAGCTCATGACCCTCATGACAAGTTTCAAAGGGGAGAATAAGGACCTGATCGATAAACATACGATTGTCCTTACCAAGGAACAGTCGACAAAAAAGCCCTCCCATTCTCGGAGGAATAAGCCGGTCAAAGACCGAGAGGCCACTTCTTACCCTAAATCAAGGGAGGGACAGAAGCCCTTGATAAATTTGGCCAAACTTCAGTTCCTTGAGCCAGGGAAGAGAAAAGTCATTCGACATGTACAACCGATGGTTCATAGAAAACTTATTTTGATGCCCGGATGTTAATCCAGCAAAAGAAGAACATGCAACTGTCAAAGTCGGCTTCAACGTCGAACTTGCAAGACAGCTTTCAGAATACCTCAATGAGGTATTCACAATCAAATTAAGAGAACCATACAGGCCGCATGTCTGCCCACTGTCGTCCTCAAATTCTCCATGTGGCTTCTATGTGCCTTAACAACAGTACATGTTGTATGGACAACCTTACATGCAGGCGACCCTTTTCGGGGGGTAGGCGACGCACAATGTCCAACCCTTGGACTGGCAGCTTAGACTGCTAAGACTTGGAGAACAACCCTTTGCGTTCTCCAAGGAAATAACTGAGGCCGCACAACCGGCCAAGTTCAAAAATGTGCTGGTAGGTGCCTATGACGGTACCATCAACCCAAAAAACCACCTGATGGCATACACAAACCTAATGTATCTTCAAAGTTTGGATGATGCCGAATGGTGTAGATACTTCCCGCCCACATTGAAGGGCGTCGCCTAACAATGGTTCGGCAACATGCCAGCTAGATGCATCAATAATATCAGGACGCTTGCATACTTGTTTGCGTCCAACTTCTTATTGAACATCCATGCGAAGAAAACAAGTTTTGACTTTGGAGCTATACAGCAGGGAGAGAAGGAAGGCCTATAATCATACATCAGGCAGTTCAATCTGATTAAAATTCAGATTCAAGGACTGTCTGATGAGGTGGCCTATACAGACTTTTTCAAAGGTCTGAAAGACGGGTCGACCCTTAAGTTTGACCTTGTAAGGAAGAGGGTTGCTACCCTCCAAAAAGCACCGATGGAGGTGGACGCCTATATACAGGCGACCGAGCTCTGCAACATCAGTAAGCAGTCGGACTCAAAGAGGTCTGACAAAAAAGAGAGTCGGCCATTACAGTCGGCTAAAAAAGAAAAGAAAAGAAAAGAAGTCTGGGTGGCTAATACTTCTGAACAGCCGTCCCAAAATAAAAAGAGAGAAACGAAAACGTACCCACCAAAGTACGAATTCAATAAAGACTGTCACTCCATCCTCATTGAGATTAAGGATCGTGTCTCTATTGACAAGCTGGTTGCTATGAATGGTTCTGCCAAAAATCAGAACAAAAATAAATATTGCCACTATCATGAGGATATTGTCCATGACACCAAAAAATGCTTTAGTCTCAAGCGCCTGTTGAACCGTCTAGCTGATAAAGGAGTTCTCAAGTATTATATTTTGAGGTCCAAGGTTACACTGCAAACTAAACCTGGGCAGTCGTCTAAAAAGAAACTCCGATCTACATAATAGTAGGCAGCTTTGCAGGAGGCGGCCCATTGATACGGGGTAACAAGGACTACAATAGATGGCAAGCGTCCAAGGACTCCTTTCCCGAAGTTGTAATTACTGAGGATGACAGGGGCAAAGTCAGGAGGCCGCATGATGACTCTATTTTCATTGAATGCAAAGTGGCTGATAGGTGGTATTTTAGGTCGTTACTAAGATACCTCTATCAAATGATATCTGTAATCCTATACATGCAACTAAATGAGTATAGAGGCAAGTTGATTGCCCAATGCGTTCGGTGCTCCATCTCTACGGGTAAATGGCAATTATTCCCATAAACAAGCTTATAGGGGGTAGTCCCTATAAGAGTCTTGAAGGCGGTCCTATATGCCCAAAATGAATCAATGAGCTAACTAGACCAATCCTTCCTTGTTCTAGCAACGGTCTTCTCCAAGATGACTTTCAAATCCCTATTTATGACCTCCGCTTGACCACTTGTTTGGGGGTGGTAAGCAAAGCCTCGCTTGTGAGATACACCATACTTTGAAAGAAGCTTGTTGAATGTATGGTGCTTGAAGTGTGAGCCTCCATCACTTATGATTGCCTTAGGAACACCGAAACTTGGGAAGATGACTTTCTTGATTAAATTGATGACCATTTTTGAGTCGTTGGTGGGAGATGCCACGGCTTCCGCCCACTTGGAAACATAATCAACGGCAACTAGAATGTGCCGGTTTCCTTGGGATGAGATGAAAGGGCCCATGAAGTCAATTGCCCAAACATAAAAAATTTCTAGTTCAAGAATCGGATTTTGGGGCATCTCATCACGCCTTGATATGTTCCCCGTCCTTTGGCACCTATCACAAGTCTTAACAAATTGCCAAGCATCTTTGAATAGAGCGGGCCAAAAGAGCATGCATTGCAAAACCTTGGAAGCGGTCTTTTGAGCACTCATATGACCACCACAAGGGGATGAGTGGCACATTGAGAGCACATCTTGGAACTCTTCATTAGGAACACATCTTCTCAAAAGTCCATCCACCTTTCTCTTCAACAAAATGGGGTCATCCCATATATACTTCTTTGCTTCATGCTTGAGCCTTTGATGTTGTTGAGGAGTGAAATCCGGAGGTATGGCACTACAAGCCAAGTAGTTCACAATATCCACATACCAAGGCTCCGATTTTGCCTCAAGAGCATATAAGACATCATCCATTAGGGCATCTTCAATTGGCAAACCGTCTTCATGTATTCTTGCACCTCCCAACCTAGAGAGGTGGTCCCCCACCACGTTCTCGGCTCCCTTCTTATCACTCATTTCGTAATCAAAGTCTTGAAGGACTAAGACCCATCTCAAAAACCTTGGTTTGGAATCCTTCTTACTTATCAAATATTTGAGAGCCGAGTGATCGGTATACACTATTGTCCTAGAACCAATGAGGTAGGTTCTAAACTTCTCAAATGAGTGGATAACCGCCAAAAACTCTTTTTCGGTAGTTGTATAATTCCGTTGAGCATCATTGAGAGCCTTGGACAAATAGTATATAACGTGAAGTTTCCCATCCTTTCTTTATCCTAGAACCGATCCAATGGCCTCGTCGCTTGCATCACACATTAGCTCGAATGGTAGAGACCAATCCGGTCCTTGGACTATGGGGGCAGTGCAAAGAGCCTTTTTCAACCTACAAAATGACTCATGACAAGCTTCATCAAATACAAATTCTTTATCCTATTGCAAGAGAGACGTGAGAGGCTTAGAAATCAAAGAGAAATCTTTGATGAAGTGGCGATAAAATCCGGCATGACCAAGGAAGGACCTCACTTCTCTTACATTTGTGGGAGGAGGAAGCTTCTTAATCACATCAACCTTCGTACCATCAACTTCGATGCCCGCTTGGGAGATTGTATGGCCAAGAACAATGCCATTTTCCACCATGAAGTGGTATTTCTCCCAATTGAGCACCAAGTTTGCACTCTCACACCTTTCTAAACAACGACATAAATTCATTAGGCACTGCTCATACGTGCCTCCACCAACGGAAAAGTCATCCATAAAAACATCCATTTCTTCCTCGATCATTTCACTAAAAATTGACATCATGCATCTTTGGAAGGTAGCCGGGGCATTACAAAGACCAAAAGGCATCCTACGGTAAGAAAAAGTACCGTAGGGACAAGTGAAAGTGGTCTTTTCTTGATTTTTTGGGTAAATTGGGATTTGGAAGAATCCCGAATAACCATCAAGAAAGCAATAAAAAGCATGCTTTGTAAGCCTCTCAAGCATTTGATCGATGAACGACAATGGAAAATGGTCTTTGGAAGTGTTGGCATTTAATTGGCGGTAATCAATACACATACGCCAACCCGTAACAAGCCGAGTTGGGACCAATTGTTGCTTATCATTGACCATTACCGTCATACCTCCCTTTTTCGGCACTACTTGAACCAGGGACAACCAATCACTATGAGCGATTGGATAGATGATCCCCGCTTCAAGTAGCTTGGAAACTTCCTTTCTCAAAACCTCTTTCATGGAAGGATTAAGTTTCCTTTGCCGTTGCCTACACGGCTTAGCACCCTCCTCTAAATCGATTTTATGCATGCATAGGAAGGGGCTTATAACCTTGAGATCATCAAGAGTATAACTTAAAGCCTTCCTATGGTTTTTCAAAACATTAAGCAATGAGGAGGTTTGCTCTTCCGTGGGGTTAGCATTGACAATGACCGGAAAAGTATCATTAGCATCCAAAAAGACATACCTCAAGCTCGAAGGTAGAGGTTTCAATTCTACCTTTGGAGCTACCTTACCATTGGATATTTCCTCCTCTTCTACTTGGAAGACTTCATATGTTTGGAGAATCTCTTGGTCGGGGGTTGTCTCCTCTTTCTCATCAAGAATTTCCTCATATAATTGCATTTCCTTTTGATCACCTACCTCATTCTCATTCAACAAAACATTCTCAAGTAGATCATTAGAAGCATGCATATGAGGGTATCTAAACTCATTCATCAAGTTTTCAATTGTATCTATTCTAAAGAATTCATTGCTAGAGGAAGGTTGTCTCATTACCTTATTCAAATAGAATTCGATAGAATCATTGTCAACCTTCAAGGTCATCTTGCCTTCTTTGACATCAATAATTGCTTTAGAAGTAGCTAGGAATGGCCTACCCAAGATTATAGGAATTCTTTCATCTTCATCCATCTCAAAAACATAAAAGTCCACCGGAAAAGTGAACTTACCAACTCTAAGGGGTATGTCCTCTACTTTCCCTATAGGCAATTTTGTTGACCTATCCGCTAGTTGGAGGGTGATGTTTGTAGGTGAAAGGTTTCCCACATTAAGCTTTTGGTAGACCGAGAAGGGCATTAAACTCACACTAGCACCTAGATCACACAAAGCTTTCCCCAAATGAACCTCATTGATAGAACAAGGGATGGAAAAACTACCGGGATCTTGCAATTTAGTTGGTAGCTTACTAGAGAGAATAGCACTACAATTTGCGGTTAGGCTAACGGTTTCAACTTCTCTCCTTCCATTCAAGAGGTCTTTTAGGAATTTAGAGTAGTGTGGCATCTCTTTCATAGCATCCACAAAGGGTATAGAAACATGCAAGCTCTTTACTACATCTAAAAATTTTCCGAATTGGACATTAAGCCTAGACCTAGCAAATCTTTGGGGAAAAGGCAACCTCTCATTCCTAGGTTGGAGATTAAGGGTAAAGGTGTTTGATCTTTGGTGCTCTTCTTTTCGGGTTCCTTCTCTTTATCTTTCTCACCCCTCTCATTCTTTCCGGCACTTCCCTCTAGAATTTCATTCTCTCTTGATGACTCATCCTCAACCTCAAGTCCTATCCTCACATCGGAACTCTTCTCAACATTTAAATCACTCTCAAGGATATTACCACTTCTAGTAGTAATGGCATACATAGACTTTGGGTTGACACCTTGGCTTGGTAAAGAAGAAGATGAAGAAGGGGAGGATGAAGAACTTGGTTGGGCAATTTGAGAGATTTTGGTCTCAAGCATTTTCATGTGTGCCTTGATTTGTTTCTTTTCTTCCTCTTGACTCTTATTATGGTTTTCTTGATTTTTAATGAAATTTTGAAGCATAGTCATCATAGGATCCGGAGGGGCTTCTATTTGGAGGGGTTGAGTATGGGGAATTTGAGAATAGGGCCTTACTTGGTCGAAATCGGGGGGTCTACTATTTTGTGAGAAAGTAGAAGAATTTTGAGGTCTATTACCATCGGAACCCTGATTGGAATTAAAACATTGTTGGTTGTTGGAATAGTGATGTTGGTTTTGATTCCAATTGGGCCTTTGGTTTGAGTAACTTCTTCCATTGTAATTGGAAGAGTTTCCCCTACCTTGACCTTGGTTATCATACCCACCACCACTTTGATTCCATTGATTTGATTCCAACCTTGGTTTTGATTCCAACCACGGTTTAGGGTTTGATTCCCATTTGGCCGCATTCCAGCATTTCCTTCATGAGGCACAAAATTCATGGCATTAACATCTTCAACATTATCATCATTTTCATGGGGAGGGGGACCTTCACTTATGGACATACATTGTTGAGAGTTATGACCATAGCCTCCACATATATCACAAAATATACAACTGGGAGGCATGACATTGTAATTAGAGGGTGAAGAAGTAGAAGGATTCATACCACGGCCTCCCTTGGGGGAAGGGGAGGATATAATTTGAGAACTTGATTGCATGAACTCCTCCATTTGTTTCGCCATCTTTGCCATTTGGTTGGAGAGATTTGTGATGGCATTGGTTTTCTCGATGGATTGTACCGTTCCTTTGTTAGAAGTGGCTTCCCTCTTGCCTTCGTACCAATCCTCATAATTGTGCACAACATCTTCTATGATACTCTCCACTTCATCTTCCCTTTTGTTCATGATTGGGCCTCCGGCTCCGGCATCAAGGCTAGTCTTGCTTTGAGTGGAGAGTCCTCCGTAGAATGTTTGGAGAACTTGCCAATTAGGAATCCCATGGTGTGGGCATTTCCTTTGTAACTCTTTGAATCTCTCACATGCCTCACAAAGAGACTCTCCACCTCTTTGGCAGAAACTTTGAATCTTTGAGCGAGCCTCGGTGGTTTTCTTGTGATTGTAAAACCTTCCTAGGAACGCCGTAGTTACCTCATTCCAAGTTGTGAGGTAACCGGGGGGAACATCCTTGTTCAAACAATGTTCCGCCGCTCCCATGAGTGAGAACGGGAACATCTTCAATCTTATGTACTCTTAGGAGACTCCGTTGATCTTGATAGTGTCACAATACTTGAGAAACTCTTTGAGATGCTCATGGGGATTCACAAATTTCCCACGGGTAAATTGCCTCTTCTCTATCATTGAAATGAAATTAGGCTTTATCTCGAAATTGTTTGCTTCAGTGGTGGGGGCTAAGATCCCACTTTGAGAGGCATATGGTTCGGGTGCTCCAAGTTGCTTTAGTGACCTTTGATCACCCATTTGTCCTTGATCAGCCATGATTTGTTGATTATGGTTATGGGCAAATGGGTTGGGAATTGAGACCGTGAATGGTTCACTCTCCTCACTTGAAGTGGGTGAAGATGGGGTAGGGGAACTTCTCACTTCCTCTTGAAGCGGGTCTTCACCTCTCTCCCTTGCTTGTCTCCTCAATTGGGCCAGAGTACGCTCTAGCTCGAGGTCTATGGACACCAAAGGCCTAGAGAAATTAAGCCTCCTGTGCATATACAAAGCTAAGCAGAAAGTGAGCACTGACAAGATACGGAAAAACAAAAGAGTAGAAAAGAACTAGTCTCAACAAGAAAATAAACACACAATGGAAACCGTTTCCCCGGCAACGGCGCCAATTTGACAGGCGGTA
This sequence comes from Chenopodium quinoa, assembly GCF_001683475.1. NCBI lineage: Eukaryota > Viridiplantae > Streptophyta > Magnoliopsida > Caryophyllales > Amaranthaceae > Chenopodium > Chenopodium quinoa. Next base: position 351,930 of record NW_018745650.1, read on the forward strand.
TTTTAGGTCGTTACTAAGACACCTCTATCAAATGATATTTGTAGTCCTAAACATGCAACTAAAAGAGTATAGAGGCAAGTTAAGGGTCGAACACAGGGAAACGATTAAGCACCGCTATTTATCTCCTAATGTTAATCTAATTCGATCAAGAAGTATGGTGGGTAAAGTAATGACTAAAGGGGATAGAATAACAATTAAAACAAGCACTAGGGGGAAGGATCAAACATGCTATGAATTCAACGAAGTTAGGCATCGGAAAATAGGTTTACATGTAACCCAAGCAAATCATACAAGGCAATATCAAGAATACTCTCTAATCACCTATCGGGATTAAGAGCTTTCCTAGATAGCATACACTTACACTATCGTTGTAAGGCATACAAGCTAAGGTCATGCAATAATCAATCACCTAATGACTATTCCTAAGTCGCACTATCGTCACGATTTAGTTTAAGTCATTCAACCATAATATGCATATGGCCATAAACATGGAGTGGCTAATAAGTATAAGCACAAGGAAGATTTGATCACAAATATTCCAAATTAACCTAGCCTAGCATACATCAAACTCAAAGCATATCTTCACCAAACCCCTAGCAACAAGAAACTACTCAATAGTCATAACTGCAACTACGTTACAATCATACTAAGCAACATTATAACCAATGAAATAGTAAGAAAGACAAAGTTTTTATCAACTAAACTAACAAAGGTAGAAACTTTAATCATAAAAACAAGAGAAAATAGAGAAATATACCAAAACCTTCATTGAAATCCAAATAAAGAGCCATACATCATTCAATCTCCAAGCTTGACCACACATCAATGTTGCAAAATTACTTCTTCCAAAACTAAGAGTAAAACTAATGTTGATAGACAATGAAATTACACCAAAAACTATCAAGATTGATCAATACAAAAGTGGCTAAAACAAAAACCTAGAAAAATTCCTTAAAAGCTCTCCTCTAAGGTTTCTATGCTAAAAATATCCCTATGATAGAATGTTGTCCAAAGTTAGCCGTTTTGCCTCCCTTTTGTTAATTTGGGCTGAAATCGAGATTTGAATCAGCAGCAGACAGGCGCGCCCGTGCCACACAATGGCGCGCCCGCGAGTTAAATGATGGCGCGCCCGCTCCTCAAAATGCGCGCCCGCTCCAAAGTGGGTATTTAATGGTTGGTCCAGCTCATCAGCGCGCCCGCGCTCAAGGGATGCCCGCCCGCGCGTATAGGTGGCGCGCCCGCTCCTCCGGTGGCGCGGTCGCACTATTTGTCTAGTCTAGATTTCTTCCCGTTTTGCCCTTGTTCCTTCCATCTCCGAATCAGCGGCAAACACCTGCAATCATGGAACAAGAAGGCAAAGCGTAATACAACGAAAGGGGAGGGGAGTATAGACTACCTAAACCACATGAATACACATTACGCACCACAAAGGTAGAATACTCGAACTAGGCGGATCATAGCAAAAACATACTAAAATGGACCGAATTATTACTAAAACTACTAGAAAAGACTATCCTAAGAGCGACATAAATGTCACTCATCAGATGGCTGCGAGATGGCTTGGAGAGGGCGCGACATTCAGGGCTGCGGGCGCGGCAATCATGGCCGCGAGCGCGGCGAGCTGGGTTTTCCCAGCTTCGTATCCACAAAGGAGAGGGCACGGCAGCTTGAGTGGAGAGGCCTCTCCCATGGCCGTTTGCCTTGTTTTAACAAGAGACTATAAATAGCCTTTGGCTTGAATCTTCATGCATCCACTATTCCATTGACATCAAAAACACAGTTGTAGAGTGAGAATATGAACATCTTTTAGAGAGAGAAAATAGCTAGTCTTCAAGTTTTAATCTTTGTAATCAAGATATTCAAGTTTTCTTCAAGATTACTGCAACTAATTCATGTTTGGCTAATCCTTCAACATTTATAATAGTAATCTCTTTTCCTTATTCACTAGTCTTTTGTTTTATTGTTCTTATTTGTGTTTTCTTCCATAAATTTCCTAGCTTTACTTGTTTCATTGCTTTCTCTTTGATTTAGAATCATGCTAAGTTGTGTTAAGATTGAAAACATGTTTATTTTAGTTGTCATGGCTATTTTCCTTTCTCTAGCTTAGATTTCTAGCTAAGGAAGGGGGTGAAAATCATGTTTGCTTGAGTTTCTATTTATTATTGATTGGGTTTTGCCTTGAGTTGATGATTTGTGCTTAAATATGCTTGGAGTTATTGTTGTGCACCTTTAACCCCAATGGTAAGTCCTAGATTAGATGCATGAGAATGATCTAGTTTAGGTTTGATTGATTTCATCAACTTGCTTTGAGTAGTTGCATGAGAATGAATTACTTTGAGTAGAGTTTGAACTCCTTGGTATAAACCCTTGTTGATTTTCATTAGTTATCTTGTTTTTCATGATTGAAACCCCCTATCCCTAGTGCTTTTTGCCCTTATTATCTCTATAGTTTTGCTTCTCATTTTCATTTTAGAGTTTCTAGTTCAAGCTCCTTATTTTTTGCTTGATTAGGTCTCTTGTGGTAGATAGTTTAATCATAGAACTTTTCAATAAAAACTATAATACCCCCTTTGTCACTAGCAATAGATTCAAGATTTCATAGTAATTGTGCATTACCCCCGTTTCTTTGGGATTTGACCCTAACTTACCACCATCTCACATAAACTTGATAGAGCTAGTTTTGGAGTAAAAATTGTAGATTTAATCTAGGGCAGTAGTAACGACCTATTATCCCCCGATCATATACAGACCTAGAATGTCCATGCCCCATTTGGCGAATAGTACTAGGCTGTGGATAGCCGTCAAGTCAGTGGCCGGACGATGGATGAGCTTGCCAAAACTTTGACACTTGTCACATTTTTTCATCATCTCCATGGCGTCTACATCTAGGGTTAGCCAGAAGTAGCCTTGTCGTCTGGCTCTCTTTCCTAGGGTCCTGCCGCCTATGTGGTAGGCGTAGAAGCCCGAGTGCAAGTCTTCTAGGACCTCTTGTCCCTTCTCTGGTGTAACACATTTCAAAAAAGGTTGGAGATATCCTTTCTTACATAGCTCTCCATTGTGGATTTCAAAATTGGACGCACATTTTTTCATTGCGACCATCTCTGGGTAGGTTTCCGGCAAGGTGTAGTCTGTTAAGTATGCTCGGATGCAATCCATCCAGGTTGAGCTTCGATCAAGGATCCCAATGGGTTCCTCTTCGATGCTCCTTTTTCCCATCACTTCCTAAAAAACTGATCTAAGTGTGTCACAAGAGGCGGATGATGTCAATTTTGAGAGAGCATCCACCTGGTTATTCTCAGACCTGGGCACTTGACTTAGATGAAATTCCACAAGCATCCCAGCCTCTTCTTTGACTGCCTGTAAATACTTGATCATAGCCGGATGTGTGGCTTCATAGTCACCATGGTATAGGCTAACAATCAATTGTGAATCATAACAGGCGTCAACTTTCTTTGCCCCAGCCACCTTATACATGCGAATGCTAGCTAGTAAGGCTTCATACTCTGCCTTGTTGTTCGAGGCCTGGAACTGAAACCGTAGTGCATATTCGTACTTGTCTCTTTCACGAGACTAACATATGACGCCTGCACCACAACCGTTCATTATGGAGCTCCTGTCCACATATACCTTCCAGACTTGTTCAAAATTATCTAGATCAGCTGGCCTAGTCATTTAAACAATGAAATCAGCAAATGCTTTCCCCTTCACTGCTTTCCTTGGCTCAAAAGTTATTTCAAGGCATTGAATCTCAATCGCCCATTTAATCATTCGGCCGAATGATTCCATGGTTGTTAGTGCCCGCTTGATTGGCTTGTTAGTGTAGACCACGACCGGATGCGCCAAGAAGTGAGGTTTCAACTACTTAACTGCCATGAAGAGGGCAAGTCCACATTTTTCAACCATGGGGAACCTCAACTCTGCATTATGTAGAACATGATTGATGAAGTAGACCGGGAGCTGGGTGCTGCTTCTTTCAGCAAGGAGAACAGCACTAAGCGCATGGTCAGAGACGGCTAGGTACATGTACAACACTTCTTTTGGCAAAGGACTGACCAGCCTTGGTAGAGAGTGCAAGTGTTCCTTCAACTTCTGGAAGGCCGCCTCTGCATCCATCCCCCATTCAAACATAGTCTTCTTCTTAATTGCTTGGAAGAAATAAAGGCACTTGTCGCCTGACCGACTAAGAAATCTTCCTAATGCCGCTAGACAGCCTGTTAATTTTTGAACTTTTTTTACAGTGTGGGGCGACTACATGTCTATGACCGCCTGCATTTTTCTCCGGATTTGCCTCTATCCCCTTTGATCAATCAGAAATCCGAGGAACTTCCTTAACTCAACAAAAAAGACACACTTCTTGGGATTGAGCATGACCTAGTGCCGCCTGAGTGTGGCGAATGTTTCTCAGAGGTCTGTAAGATGGTCCGTTTGTAGTTTGGATTTGACTATCATATCATCAATGTACGCCTTTTCATTCCTTCTAATTTAATTAATGAATACTTTATTAATCATTCTCTAGAAGGTAGAAAGTGCTTTCTTCAAACCAAACGACATCACAGCGTAACAGTATAACCCCTGATGAGTGACGAATGCTGTCTTTTCTTGATCTTTCTTCCACAAAGTAATTTGGTGAAAACCTGAATAGGCGTCAATAAAGCTCATCAAGGCATGGTCGGCTGTAAAGTCGACCAGACTTTCGATCTTTGGGAGAGGATAGCTATCCTTCGGACATGCCTTATTCAAGTCTGTGTAGTTTACACACATGCGCTAGGTTCCATTCGGCTTCTTAACAATCATAATATTGGCAACCCAATCAATAAAATAGCATTTCCGAATGAACCCAACATCTAACAATTTTTCACCTTTGCGGCTGCCGTATGGCTTAGCTCTTCCCCATCGTTCCTTTTCTTTTGCCTTACCGGCTTCTTTTTAGGATCCACATCAAACTTGTGGACGGCTAGATCTGGGCTGATACCTGGCATCTCGTCCACCTTAAAGGAAAATATGTCTTTGAATTATGTTAACAAGTAGTGCATGTCTGCACCAAGTTTAGCAAAAGCAGTCGTCCCCACCTTGACAGTTCGTTCAGGACGAGAGTCATCCAGAACGATGACCATGTGCTCACCAGCCGGCTGGGGACGCAGTTCATCCAACCGTTCACCGGTCAATGATTGATATTGCTTGTCATTTTTCTCAGCCACTATTTGGCTGGCCTTTCTCTTCTTACCGGTTAAAGTGGCAGCAGGCGCGGCTACTTTGACTTGGTCAAGGTAAGTAGTTTCTCCATTGGGGCTGGCTGCGACCACAGTGGGTTTGACATCAAAGAGATAACACTCCTTGGCCATCTTTTGGTCTCCCCATAGGAAGCCAACTATTCTATCATCCCTCTCAAACTTGAGGAGCATAAGAGAAGGAATGATAATAGCCTTGAATTCATATAAGGTGGGACACCCCAAAATCATGTTATAGGGCGTCAGCTCTTCAACAACTAAGACCCAAACCACCATGTGGCGTCCCTCACCTTTTTTGCCCAGACGAATAGGTAGGTCTATTCATTTCCCATCAACACTAGTTTTACTCTTAGTTTTTGAAGAGGAATTTTGCAATATTGGTGAATGGTTATGCTTGGAGCTTGAGTGATGTATGGTTCTTTACTTGGATTTTAATGAAGGTTTTGGTATATTTCTCTATATTGTCTTGTTTTATATTTAAAGTTTCTATCTTTGTTGGTTAAGTTGATAAAGTTATCATCTTTCTCAATAATTCCTTAGTTACTATGTTGATTAGTATGATTGTAGTTAGAATTATGGATTGTGAGTAGTTCTCTTGTTGCTAGGGGTTTGGTGAAGGCATGCTTTGAGTTTGATGTATGTTAGGCTAGATTAAATTGGAATATTTGTGATTCCTTGTGCTTATACTTATTGGCCACTCCATGTTTATGGCCATATACATGTTGTGGTTAGAGAGTATTCTTGATATTGCCCTATATGAGTTGCTTGGATTACATGTAAACCTATTTTCCGATGCCTAACTTCGTTGAATTCATATCATGTTTGATCCTTCCCCCTTGTGCTTGTTTTAATTGTTATTCTATCCCCTTTAGTCATTACTTTACCCACCATACTTCTTGATCGAACTAGATTAACATGAGGAGATAAATAGCAGTGCTTAATCGTTTCCCTGTCTTCGACCCTTGACTTGCCTCTATACTCAATTAGTTGCATCTTTAGGATTACAAATATCATTTGATAGAGGTATCTTAGTAACGACCTATAATACCGCCTATCAAATTGGCGCCGTTGCCGAGGAAACGGTTTCCATTGTGTGTTTATTTTCTTGTTGAGACTAGTTCTTTTCCGTTCTTTTGTTTTTTCCGTATATTGTCAGTGCTCACTTTTTGCTTAGCTTTGTATATGCACAAGAAGCTTAATTGCTCTAAGCCTTTGGTGTCCATAGACCTCAAGCTAGAGCGTACTCTGGCCCAATTGAGGAGACAAGCAAGGGCGAGAGGTGAAGACCCACTTTAAAAGGAAGTGAGAAGTTCCCCAACCCCATCTTCACCCACTTCAAGTGAGGAGGGTGAACCATCCACAAGCTCAATTCCCAACCCATTTTCCAATAACCATAATCAAAAAAGCATGGGTGATCAAGGAAACATGGGTGATCAAAGGTCACTAAAGTAACTTGGAGCGCCCAAACCATATGCCTCTCAAAGTGGGATCTTAGCCCCCACCACTCAAGTGAACAATTTAGAGATAAAGCCTAATTTCATTTCAATGATAGAGAAGAGGCAATTTACCGGTGGTAAGTTTGAGAACCCACATAAGCATCTCAAAGAATTTCTCAAGTATTGTGACACTATCAAGATCAACGGAGTATCCCAAGAGTACATCCGGTTGAAAATATTTCCATTCTCTCTTACGGGAGTAGTTGAGCATTGGTTGAACAATGATGTGCCCCCCGGTTCTCTTACAACATGGAATGAGGTTACTACGACATTTTTGGGAAGGTTCTATAATCATAAGAAAACTGCCGAAGCTCGTTCTAAGATTCAAAGCTTTCGTCAACGGGGAGGCGAGTCTCTATGTGAGGCTTGGGAAAGGTACAAGGAACTTCAAAGACAATTCCCTCATCATGGCATTCCCAACTACCAAATCCTTCGAACTTTCTACAGAGGCCTCTCACCCCAAAGCAAGACAAGTTTAGATGCCGGGGTCAATGGTCCTATTATGAATAAGAGAGAGGATGAAGTTGAAAGCATAATAGAAGATGTAGTCTAGAATTATGAGGATTGGTACGAAGGTGAGAGAGAAGCCACTTCAAGCAAAGGAACAGTATAATCGGTCGAGCAAACCAATGCCATCACAAATCTTTCCAACCAAATGGCAAAGATGGCGAAACAAATGGAGGAGTTCATGAAATCAAGTTCTCAAAATACTTCCTGCCCTTCTCCCAAGGGAGGCCAAGGTATGAATCCTTCTACTTCTTCTCCCTCTAATTACAATGCTATGCCTCCCAGTTGTATGATTTGTGATATATGTGAAAACTATGATCATAACTCTCAACAATGCATGTCCATTAATGAATATCAAAACCTTTCCCAAGAAAATGATGATAATGTTGAACATGTGAATGCTATGAATTTTGCTCCCCATATGGGAAATTAGGGAATGAGGCCCAACATGAACCGTGGTTGGAATCAAAATTGGAACCAAGGAGGTGGTGGTTTTGATAACCAAAACCATGTTAGGGGAGGCCCTTCCAACTTCAATGGAAGAGGATACCCTAACAAAAGAGGTTTTGGAAGCCAAAACCAACACCACCACCCCAATCACTATGACAATCAAAACCAAGGTTTTGGTGGCCAAAGAAACATGGGGTACAATCAACAAAAATACAACACCAACCATGGAGCCAGGGGATATAGACCTCAAAATGCTTCTACTTTCTCACAAAATAGTAGACCCCCCGGTTTTGACCAAGTAAGGCCCCATTCTCAAATTCCCCATACTCAACCCCTCCAAATAGAAGCCCCTTCAGATTCTATGATGACTATGCTTCAAAATTTCATTAAAAATTAAGAAAACCTTAATAAGAGTCAAGAGGAATAAAAGAAACAAATCAAGGCACACATGAAAATGCTTGAGACCCAAATCTCTCAAATTGCCCAACCAAGTTCTTTATCTTCCCCTTCTTCCTCTTCCTCTTTACCTAACCAAGGTGTTAACCCCAAACCTATGTATGCCATTACCACTAGAAATGGGAAGATCCTTGAGAGTGATATAAATGTTCAGAAGAGTTCCGATGTAGGGATAAGACTTGAGGTTGAGGATAAGTCATCAAGAGAGAGTGAGATCCTAGAAGGAAGTGCCAAAGAGAATGAGAGGGGTGAGAAAAAGAAAGAGAAAGAACCCGAAAAAGAGAGCACCAAAGATAAAAAACCTTTACCCCTTAATCTCCAACCTAGGAATGAGAGGTTGCCTTTTCCCCAAAGATTTGCTAGGTCTAGGCTTGATGTCCAATTCGGAAAATTTTTGGATGTAGTAAAGAGCTTGCATGTTTCTATACCCTTTGCGGATGCTATGAAAGAGATGCCTCACACTCTAAATTCCTAAAAGACCTTTTGAATGGAAGGAGAGAAGTTGAAACCGTTAGCCTCACCGCAAATTGTAGTGTTATTCTCTCAAGTAAGCTACCAACCAAATTGCATGATCCTGGTAGTTTTTCCATCTCATGTTCTATCAATTAGGTTCATTTGGGGAAGGCTTTGTGTGATCTAGGTGCTAGTGTGAGTTTAATGCCCTTCTCGGTCTACCAAAGGCTTAATGTGGGAAGTCTTTCACCTACAAACATCACACTCCAACTTGCGGATAGGTCCACAAAATTGCATATACGGAAGGTAGAGGACATGCCCCTTAGAGTTGGTAAGTTAACTTTTCCGGTGGACTTTTATGTTCTTGAGATGGATGAAGATGAAATAATTCTTATAATATTGGGTAGGCCATTTCTAGCTACTTATAAAGCAATCATTGATGTCAAAGAAGGTAAGATGACCTTGAAGGTTGACAATGATTCTATCGAATTTGATTTGAATAAGGTAATGAGACAACCTTCCTCTAGTAATGAATGTTTTAGAATAGATAAAATTGAAAATTTGATGAATGAGTTTAGATACCCTCATATGCATGCTTCTAATGATCTACTTGAGAATGTTTTGTTAAATGAGAATGAAGTAGGTGATCAAAAGGAGATGCAATTATATGAGGAAATGCTTGACGCAAAAGAGGAGACAACCACCGACGAAGAGATGCTCCAAACATATGAAGTCTTCCAAGTAGAAGAGGAGATCTCCAATGGTAAGGGAGCTCCAAAGGTAGAATTGAAATATCTACCTTCGGGCTTGAGTTATGTCTTTTTGGATGCTAATGAGACTTCCCCGGTCATTGTCAATACTAACCTCACGGAAGAGAAAACCTCCTCATTAATTAGTGTTTTGAAAAAGCATAGGAAGGCTTTGGGTTATACTCTTGATGATCTCAAGGGTATAAGCCCCTCCCTATGCATGCATAAAATCGATTTAGAGGAAAGTGATAAGCCGTGTAGGCAAGGGCAAAGGAAACTTAATCCTTCCATGCAAGAGGTTGTGAGGAAGGAAGTTTCCAAGCTTTTTGAAGCGGGGATCATCTATCCAATCACTCATAGTGATTGGGTATCCCCGGTTGAAGTAATGCCGAAAAAGGGAGGTATGACGGTAATGGTCAATGATAAGAAACAATTGGTTCCAACTCGGCTTGTTACGGGTTGGCGTATGTGTATTGATTACCACCAATTGAATGCCAATACTTCCAAAGACCATTTTCCATTACCGTTTATCGACCAAATGCTTGAGAGGCTTACAAAGCATCTTTTTATTGCTTTCTTGATGGTTATTCGGGATTCTTCCAAATCCCAATTGTCCCAAAAGATCATAAAAAGACCACTTTCCCTTGTCCCTACGGTACCTTTGCTTACGGTAGGATGCCTTTTGGTCTTTGTAATGCCCCGACTACCTTCCAAAGATGCATGATGTCAATATTCAGTGACATGATCGAGGAAGAAATGGATGTTTTTATGGATGACTTTTCTGTTGGTGGAGACACATATGAGAAGTGCCTCATGAATTTATCTCGTTGTTTGGAAAGGTGTGAGAGGGCCAACTTGGTGCTCAATTGGGAGAAATGCCACTTCATGGTAGAAAATGGCTCTGTTCTTGGCCATAAAGTTTCCCAAGCGGGCATCGAAGTTGATGGTGCAAAGGTTGATGTGATTGAGAAGCTTCCTCCTCCCACAAATGTGAAAGAAGTGAGGTCCTTCCTTGGTCATGCCGGCTTTTACTGCCGCTTCATCAAAGATTTATCTTTGATTGCTAAGCCTCTCACATCTCTTTTGCAAAAGGATAAATATTTTGTGTTTGATGAATTATGCTTTAGTGCTTTTCATAGGTTGAAAGAAGCCCTATGCTCCACTCCAATTGTCCAAGGACCCGATTGGTCATTACCGTTTGAGCTAATGTGTGATGCAAGTGACGAGGCTATTAGGTCAGTTCTAGGAAAAAGGAAAGAGGGTAGGCTACATGTGATATCATATCTCCAAGACTCTCAACGATGCACAAAAGAACTATACCACAACCGAGAAGGAGTTCTCGGCGGTTGTTCATGCTTTTGAGAAGTTTAGGCCCTATCTCATTGGGTCTAGGACTATTGTGTACACTGATCATTCGACCGTTAGATATTTGAAGAGCAATAAGGATGAAAAACCAAGGTTTTTGAGATGGGTTTTGCTCCTTCAAGACTTTGATTTGGAGTTGAGAGACAAAAAGGAAGCAGAAAATGTGGTAATCGATCACCTTTCTAGATTTGGGAGCAAAAGAATGCTTTGAGAGACGATGTGTTATATGCTCTTGATACCAAGGAGGCTCCTTGGTTTGCCGACATTGTCAGCTACCTTGCGTGAAGTGATATACCACCAACCTTCACTCCTTAACAACAACGACGGCTTAAATATGAAGCAAAGAAATACATTTGGGATGATCCAATATTGTTGAAGAGAGGGGTGGATGGACTTTTGAGAAGATGTGTTCCTAATGAAGAGTTCCAAAGTGTGCTCTGAATGTGCCACTCATCCCCTTATGGTGGACACATGAGTGCCCAAAAGACTGCCTCTAGGGTCTTGCAATCAATGCTCTTTTGGCCGACTTTGTTCAAGGATGCTTGGTCCTTTGTCAAGACTTGTGATAGATGCCAAAGGATGGGGAACATATCAATGCGTAATGAGATTCCCCAAAATCCGATTCTTGAGCTAGAAATTTTTGATGTTTGGGCGATTGACTCCATGGGCCCTTTCATCCCATCCCAAGGAAACCGACACATTCTAGTTGCCATTGATTATGTTTCCAAGTGGGCGGAAGCCGTGGCATCTCCCACCAACGACTCAAAGGTGGTCATCAACTTGTTTAAGAAGGTTATCTTCCCAAGATTTGGTATCTCGAAGGCAATTATAAGTGATGGAGGCTCACACTTCAAGCACCATGCATTCAACAAGCTCCTCTCAAAATACGGTGTTTTGCACAAGCGTGGTCTTGCTTACCACCCTCAAACAAGTTGTCAAGCGAAGATCACAAATAGGGAGTTAAAGATCATCTTGGAAAAGACCGTGCCTAGAAAAAGGAAGGATTGGTCTAGTAAGCTCATTGATTCATTGTGGGCTTATAGGACCGCCTTCAAGACTACGATAAGGACAACCCCTTGCAAACTTTTGTATGGGAAGAATTGCCATCTCCCGGTGGAAATGGAGCACAAGGCGCATTGGGCCATAAAGCAAATTAATTTTGACCTCCATGCCGCAAGTGAGCAAAGGATGCTAGATCTCCATGAGTGCAAGCCTCTACAAAGCAAGAACCAAGGCATGGCATGACGCTCAAATTTCCAAGAAGGAGTTTGTGGAAGGACAAAAAGTCTTGCTTTAAAATTCAAGACTCAAGCTTTATCCCGGAAAATTGAGGTCTAGATGGAGCGGGCCATTCCAAGTGTCAAAAGTCTTTCCATATGGCTCAATTGAGATATTCAATGACAAATACCCTCCATTCAAAGTCAATGGGCACCGTCTCAAGCCATACTACGAGGGTCAACTAATTGAGAAGCCAGAAAATTTGTCACTCGTTGATGTTACCAAGTCACCATGATTCTTTTGTGAAGGACGTCAAGCTAATGAAGTTAAAAAGAAGCGCTTACAGGAGGTAACCCGATTTCTAACCTTTTGATTTTATGTCCTTTATCACACTTGAACTAATCCATCTAACACTTTTCTTGATCAATTGTGCTGTAATGGTGATTGTGTGTGATCGTGTGTGTCTATGAGAAAAGAGAGATAAGAGTTGAAGGAAAATGAAAATTTTTGAGAATTTGTGGTCAAATGCAGACCAAAAACAGAGAGCCAACACGATTTGGTCGCGGCAGAAAATGATCCGCGAGTACAGAGTGGCGCGGGCGCGCGTGTTTTTGTCGCGTGCGCTTTTATTCTTGGGTCTGAAATTGCTCCCACTCCAGAGAGTAGGAGCGATTTTGATGCGCTATGGAAGCGGTCCGCGTCATCAACGAGAAGCGGGCGCGCCTGTTGTTTAGTCTTAAAATTCTCCCAATCCAGAGAGTAGGAGCGATTTGGTCGCGCCTATGCAGCGGTCCGCGTTATCAAAAAGGCGCGGGCGCGCTTGTATCGGGAGCGGCACGCTATTTCTTTGGTCTAATTTTCCCAAATTCTAGAGAGTTAAAGCGATTTTGTCGCGATTTGAGAGCGGTCTGCGTCTTCATTTAGGCGCGGGCGCGCCCTTCTGCGTTCCAAAATAAAATACGGCTTGCTTCGTCTCTTAATTCGTCACGAACTCCCTCATTCCCGACAAACATAACCTACATCCCTCATAACCTTCCTCTCTCTAACCTCACGGCCGGTCCTCACTACCCAATCTCAAGATCCTGTACATCATCATCTTCTACCACCCTCATCATCGAAGCTTCAATCCTGCGTCAGTCACGAGTCATTCATCATCATCAAGCTTCAATCTTGCATCCAACCGTTCATTCATCACCAAAAAGCAAATAGGCATCATCAACACCAACCACAACGAACTTTTTTTCTACTCAAAATGTTCAACAATTTGACACCAAAACAACAATTTTTCGCATAAAGGTCAAGGTATTCAAATTCCTTCGTTAGTAATTCTCTTTTGATTAATTTTAAAGCTAGGGTTTTGGTTACCTTATGTTATTATCGGGATTTTGTTGATTATTATTGAAATATTGCTGGATTCTGTTGAAATTGTTGTTGGATATATTCGTTGTGTTTGTTGGATTATTATTGCTCTTAAACAGGTACATCGTGGTTTTGTGGAGGTTAAGGTTGAAAGTAGTCAGGAGTTGGCTTTGAAAAAGAAGTGAAAACAGAAAAAAGGGGGGGGGTGGTGGGTAGTCATGAGTCTAAGAATTGGGAAAAAGAGAAAAACCGCAAAGTCGGGACAATCGTCCCAAAACCCAAGTCTAACCAACCCAATACCCTACCCACCTTAAAGTTCTTAAACAAAAGCCACTCCTCCATATACTCTGACATAAAAAAAAAATAAAGTTGCGACCTTCTAGGCACTACCATCGGGAAGACATGATAAAACATGGGATAAATGACGACTTGTGGATTCTTTTTGACAACCTTCGACTAGGGTCATTCGTAAACTCTTCATTCATGACCTACCAAGAACCCACCTTAGAGTTTTTCTCGTCTTTTCAAGTTGATACACTAGAAGATAATGACTTTTGGATATCTTTCCAACTCTTTAACAACCAACATACCATGTCACTAGCAGTTCAACCAAGCCTTGGACTTTCACTCAGATGCCAACCTTCGCTACCAGCTTTATGAGCACTTTGGGGATTATAGTGAGTACGCTTGGTGGCGTTCCATTACAGGTAAAAATGAGTTTCATACCAGGAATTCCATAGCCAGTGAGATTTGGCACCCTGCCCTTAGGATCCTACACCGTTTATTAGGGTATTCCACCATTAGTAAACAGGACCTAAGTAAACTGACTAAGGAAGAGGTCCTTTGCCTGTGGATAGCCACAAAGGGAGAGCATGCACGGAGATTGAATTTGGATTTCCTCTTTATGCAAACTTGCCAAGCCATCGGGAAAGGGAATAAGTCGCGGGAGATACATTGCGGAGCGATGGTCACTAGATTGGCCACCAAGTTAGGTTACACTGACCTTCTACCTCTATGCACGGCCGTAGGTAGTAGTGGGGATATTTACCTTAACTTGGACCAGCTTCGCCGCTCTGATTTTATCATGCCCACAGAAAACCCCAAAGCTTTTTGGTGGTTAGTTAGAGGAGCCCACCATTGTTTCCTCCCTAAGCCTCACTTCACCTCCCTCATGCGTCAGTCCTCTAATGTGTGGAGAGTTTTGAGAGACAGAGGGTCAGTGCCCGATGTTGATGGGGACGAAAAGGTAGGGATAGGTAATGAGGAGGAGGTTCATGAGCAGCAGCAGCAGCAGCCGGTTACCCAGCAACCCACAGGTACAGGTACATTTCAACTATCTGATATAGCTAGATAGTTGCAAGCAATTTTTGAGTCAAAGCAAGGCCACCATCTGCAGCTTACCAGAGTACGGACAATACTAATATCGTGTGCCCGGTGGGTGTGACTTTAGAGGTGACCCTACTTACCCCTACGTGCATCATGATCACCCCGCTCCTTTGTATTCCCAGTCTGAAGACACTCCCTCTGATCCTTTGTCCAGTTGGCAAGAGGATCTTTACAGGGGTCACTATGGTTGGCCCCCGGGCTTTGAATGTGGTTGGGGCCTTTTCGGCCCCCCTAGTGGCTTCTCTTATGACGTGCCGCCACGTCAGCCTGGCTCACCTAGTGAGCCTTGCCCTAGTGGCCAGTAAGCTACGTCCCTTAAGTATATTTCTCTCCCCTACTCTTGCATGCTTATTTTGATGAGTAGGAGATATACTCTTGGTAGGGAGTGACTTGGCTTGGATTCTCACTTGCTTGCCTGCTGAACTTTCATTGTTTTACCAGCACCTTTATTCTGCTTATTCTGCTGAGTTGCCTATGACTGCTTTCTTTGGTTGATTTCACCCCTGTTTATTGATATTGTTGATGAGTTTTTGTTGTGATTTTGATGATGAAGCTGCTTTGGGGATGCTTCTCTCGGTTTGCTGGATACCGGTGAGTCCGCCCTCGTTTTTCCTGATGATGATGATTAATACTGGTTTTCGTCGGCGTGGCAATTGACTAGTACAGGCATGTGTATATATATTGTTCATTGATTTTTGAGGAGATAGGAAATTTTGTCAGTGGTAGATTAGTTTGGTGTGAAGCAAAACTAAAAGCCATAAAAAAAAAGAAAAAAGAAAAAAAATAAAACAACAAGTGAGGGTTGCGTTTTATCTTTTGTTTCTCTTCCCTATTTTCTTTCCTTTTCACCCTCATTTGTTCTAACCCTTTGTGCATATAGTTTGTCTTTTTATTTCTTTCTTTAGATACTCACCTCTTTTGGAAGCGTGCTATCACTTGGATATGCTTACGAGGCGTCTTTTTGGTGAGATGTTTCCCTTTTTCTTTTTTTTTCCTATTTCTTTTGGTGTACTTCAGGATAGTTGTAGTTTAATGGAAGTTCAATGGTTTGAGGATGTTTTCTATTAACCCGTAGTGTGTTTGGGGCCGTTGATGTTGATATCTAACGGCCAGTTGTTTGTCGATTGGGATATATTTGATTATGCTTGCTCCCTATTCTACTTTCGCTTTCTCTTTTATTCCACTCCCTTTCCTTGTTCTAAAAAAAAAATTAAGAAAAAAAGCTTAATGGATTTGCATTCTTGAATGTCTTTATTCCTAAGGATTAAGTGTTTCCGCGTCCTTGGATTAACATTGGTTGACTCTAGGAAATGTCTATGCTAAGGTAGTTGTGCTAGAACTCGTAAGGCCCATCGAACCCAAATTCAATTGTTTGTGGTAAGAAGGTGTTGCTCTCATTAGGGGATTTGAAGCCCTCAAGGTAGTTTTTGTACCCCGATGTGAGCTCTATGTTCAAGCATATGATCCTCACCAAGGCATGCTTAGATCGAGAACTTGATGTCTAGCTACCCAAGATTGCGACCGAACTACATCTAGGGAGGACAAAGGCATTTTCTTCGGTGACTATCTTTGCTTTTCTAGGCTTAACCTTTCTTTTGTTGCTTCTTGGTAAATTTATTTACATTTACCCCTTGCTAGCCATGTTGAGCCTACACCTCCTTATTCATGAACACGTTCGAACACCTTGGCCTTTAGTTTCATTTTTCGCCCATAGAATTGTAAAGTTTGCGCCCTAAAAGTTTGTTGTAATTTTGGCTGGACAAGTTGAAAGGTGATGATTTGGGATGAAAAGTAAGGTTGTGTTTTTAAATTTGTGTTTAATTAAAGCAAATGTAAATTCAGGAAAAAGTCGCCTAAAGTTATAAAAGGCAAGGACCAATGCAATAAAAGTTGACAAAAGCATTAACAAAAATAAAATAAAATAAAAATAAAAATTAAAAAAAATTATATATATATTTATTATGCTTAAAGATTGTGATGTAGTGTCTTCCCTAGTTTGAGCATTGGGGACAATGCTCAACTCAAGCTTGGGGGAGAGGTTCTACGCATTTTGTATATAATTTTGTGACTTTGTGTTAAATAAGCTTGGAAGAGATGTATTTTTGTTTGGAAATTGGTGATATTCTACGTTGTTTTGAGAATTGGCGTCATTCTTTGCTTCACACTTAGGATTTACCACCAAATTTTCATATTTTTCCTCACCTTTACCTCCTAGCCTACGTTAAAACCCCTTTTTTTTTAAAGTCCTTTTGACTTGGATTAGTTGAGTCACTAGTCGGTGGAGGGAGCTACATTTCAAGCATATGGAGAGAGCATGACTTGGTAAGATGTCGGGTCACCCTTGTCTTATTGTCTTATCTTTGTTCCGGCTCCTTCGTGGAGTCATGAGATGCTACCTTGAAGGGTGGATTTGAATCTATATGAGGGAACGTGGTAAAAATATATGGAATGCGGGGGGAGTGGAGCATGTTAGAGTTCTCTATGCTTAGCATAGCTTATCTTTCAATCAACCATTGGCATCTAAAAGTGTGTTTACTCTCATTGCTTAGAAAGATTGTCATCCATCCATGCTTGTCTTTTTAATATGCTCTTCATTTCCATGTTTTGTTCCATGTTTGTAGTTGATTTTCTTCTTTATTTACTCCTTTGTTTTGGGTTTTTATTTAGCATGTTTCCAAGTGTTGTGGGTTCAACTCTTTGGAAACCCCCACGAGAGCATACTCGTCCTCATCGACAACTTTGAGGTTTAAATGGCTTGTTGTTTATGCTAAAAACAACCGTGATTCCTACGAAAGTGATTTAGTGTAAATTCCTCTCCCTCCTTTTCTATTTTTTTCTCGTGTTTGAATAATTGTGTCTTATTCTTCTTTGTCCATAGCTTTGCTCGAGGATGAGCAAAGGTTTAGTCCTTTCTAGTAGTTTTAGTAATAATTTGGTCCATTTTAGTACATTTTTGCTATGATTCGCCTAGTTTGAGTTTTCTACCTTTGTGATGCGTAATGTGTATTCATGTGGTGTAGGTAGTCTATACTCCCCTCCCCTTTCGTTGTATTATGCTTTGCCTTCTTGTTCCATGACTGTAGGTGTATGTCGATGATTCGGAGACAGAAGGAACAAGGGCAAAATTGGAGAATTCTAAACCAGACAAAAGGCGCGGGCGCGCCAACTTGATGCGCGGGCGCGCCTATCTTGAGTGCACTGATGAGCTGGACCAACCATTAAATACCCACTTTGGAGCAGGCGCGTATTTCTAGGAGCGGTCGTGCCATCATTTAACGCGCAAGCGTGCCTTTGTAAGGCGCGGTCGCGCCTGTTTACTGTGGATTTAAATCCCGAGTTTAGTCCAAACAACAAAGGGAAGAAAAGACCGCTAACATATAACAAAATTCCATCATTAGGATACTTTAGCATAGGAACCTTGTATGAGAGCTTTTGAGGAATTTTTCTAGGTTATTGTTTTAGCCACTTTTGTATTGAAGAATCTTGATAGTTTTGAGTGTAATTTCATTTCCCATCGACACTAGTTTTACTCTTAATTTTTGAAGAAGAATTTTGCAATATTGGTGTATGGTCAAGCTTGGAGCTTGAGTGATGTATGGTTCTTTACTTGCATTTCAATGAAGGTTTTGGTATATTTCTCTACATTCTCTTGTTTTATGTTTAAAGTTCCTATCTTTGTTGGTTTAGTTGATAAAGTTATCATCTTTCTCATTAATTCCTTAGTTACTATGTTGATTAGTATGATTGTAGTTAGGGTTATGGATTGTGAGTAGTCCTCTTGTTGCTAGGGAGTTGGTGAAGGCATGCTTTGAGTTTGATGTATGTTAGGCTAGGTTAATTTGGAATATTTGGGGATTCCTTGTGCTTATACTTATAAGCAACTCCATGTTTATGGCCATACACATGTTGTTGTTGAGTGACTTGAACTAAATCATGACGATAGTGTGATTTAGGAATAGTCATTAGGTAATTGATTATTGCATGACCTTAGTTTTGTATGCCTTAAGAGGATAGTGTATGTGTATGCTAGCTAGGATAACTCTTAATCCCTATAGGTGATTAGAGAGTATTCTTGATATTGCCCTGTATGGGTTGCTTGGGTTACATGTAAACCTATTTTTCGATGCCTAACTTCATTGAATTCATAGCATGTTTGATCCTTCCCCCTAGTGCTTGTTTTAATTGTTATTCTATCCCCATTAGTTATTACTTTACCCACCATACTTCTTGATCAAACTAGATTAACATTAGGAGATAAAAAGCGGTGCTTAATTGTTTCCCTGTGTTCGGCCCTTCACAAAGGAATCATGGTGATTTGAAAACATCAATGAGCGATAAATTTTCCGGCTTCTCAATTAGTTGACCCTCATAGTATGGCTTGAGACGGTGCCCATTCACTTTGAATGGAGGGTACTTGTCATTGAATACCTCAACTGAGCCATAAGGAAAGACTTTGGATACTTGAAATGGACCACTCCATCTAGACCTCAATTTCCCGGGGAAGAGCTTGAGTCTTGAATTGTAGAGTATGACCTTTTGTCCTTCCACAAATTCCTTCTTGGAAATTGGAGCGTCGTGCCATGCCTTGGTTCTTGCTTTGTAGAGGCTTGCACTATCATAGGCGTTCATTCTCAACTCTTCCAACTCATGAAGCTCTAGAAGTCTTTGCTCACCCGCACCATGGAGATCAAAGTTGAAGCAAAATGAAAATGTTTTGAGGAGTTGTGGTCGAAAGAAGACCAAAGACAGAGAGCCAGCGCGATTTAGTCGCGGCAGAGGAGCGAGCGCGAGTAGAGAAAGGCGCGGGCGCTCCAGTTCTTGGGTCACAAATTGCCATCATTCCAGAACGTAGGAGCGATTTTGTCGCGCCACAGGAGCGGTTCGCGTCATCAAAGGAGCGCGGGCGCCCTGACTCTGTCGCGGGCGCGCCATCTACTTGGTCTAAAAGGTCTCCGATTCCAGAAAGAAGGAGCGATTTTGTCGCGGCTAAAGAGCGGCCCACGATATCAAAGAGGCGCGGGCGCGTCAATAGTTTGGTCTGATTTCCAGGGAGTTGGAGCGATTTTGTCGCGATTTAAGAGCGGTCTGCGTTTTCACTTAGGCGCGGGCGCTCCTGTATTTTTTCGTGGGCGCGCCTATATCGGGTGCGGGTGCACGTTTCTGGGTTTTTGAAAAAAATACTGCTTTGTCTTTTGTTTCCGCAATGTCGTTTAAACCCTCACAAACATAACTCAAACTCCCTCATTGCCTTTCTCTCCCTTCGCAGCCGCTCCTCAGTACCATACTCAAGATCATCTTCTTCCATCCTCTTAAATCATTCATCCTCATAAATCAATCATCCTGAAGCTTCAATCATTCATCATCACCGTTTGTTCATTATCAAAGAAAGCAAATAGGCATCCTCAAAACCAACCGCAACGAACTCCTTGCTACTCAAAACCTTCACCAAATCGACACCTAAATATCAATTTTTCTCATAAGGGTAAAGGTATTAAATTTCCTTCGTTAATTATTCTATTTTGATTAATTTTTAAGCAAGGATTTTGATTATCTTAGGTTATTAGCGAAATTTCGTTGATTATTGTTAAAATTACTGCTGGATTCTGTTGAAATTGTTGTTGTAGGTTGTTATCTTAGGCTATATTCGTTGTGTTGGTTGGATTATTATTGCTTGTATACAGGTACATTGTAGTTTTGTGGAGGTTAAGGGTGGAAATAGCCGGAGTTGGCTTTGAAAAAGAGTGAAAAAAAAGAGGTGGGCAGTCATGAGTCTGAGGATTAAGAAGAAGAGAAAAACTGCAAAGTCGGGACAATCGTCCCAAAACCCAGAGTCAGACCAACCCAATGTCTTACCCACCTTTAAAATCTTAAACAAAAGCCACTCCTCCATATACTCTGACATGAACAAACAAAATTTGCGACCTTCTAGGCACTACCATCATGGAGACATGATAAAACATGGAATAAATGATGATTTGTGGATTCTTTTTGACAACCTTCGACTTGGGTCATTCGTAAACTCTTCATTCATGACTTACCAAGAACCCACCTTAGAGTTTTTCTCGTCTTTTCAAGTTGACACACTAGAAGACAACGACTTTCGGATATCTTTCCAACTCTTCAACAACCCCCACACTATGTCACTGGCACAGTTCAACCAAGCCCTGGACTTTCACTCCGATGCCGACCTTCTCTACCCTCTTTATGAGAACTTTAGGGAGTGTAGTGAGTATGCTTGGTGGCGTTCCATTTCAGGTAAAAATGAGTTTCACACCAGGACTTCCATAGCCAGTGAGATTTGGCACCCTGTCCTTAGGATCCTACACCTTTTACTAGGGTATTCTATCATTTGTAAACAGGACCTAGGAAAACTGACTAAGGAAGAGGTTCTTTGCCTATGGATAGCATCAAAGGGAGAGCATGCACGGAGGTTGAATTTGGGTTTCCTCTTTATGCAAACCTGCCAAGCCATAGCAAAAGGGAAAAAGCTAGAGGGAGATACATTGCGGGGCGATGGTCACTAGATTGGCCACCAAGTTAGGTTACACTAACCTTCTACCTCTATGCACGGCCGTAGGTAGTAGTGGGGATATTTACCTTTACTTGGACCATCTTCGCCGCTCTGATTTTGTTACTCCCACGGAAAACCCCAATGCTTTTAGGTGGCTAGTTAGAGGAGCCCACCATTGTTTCCTCCCTAAGCCTCAATTCACCTCCCTCATGCGTCATTCCTCTAATGTGTGGAGAGTTTTGAGAGATAGCGGGCGAGTGCCCGATGTTGATGGGGACGATGAGGTAGGGATAAGTAATGAGGAGGAGGTTTAGGAGCAGCAGCAGCAGCAGCAACCGGTTACCCAGCAACCCGCAGGTACAGGTACATTTCAGCTATCTGATATAGCTAGATAGTTGCAAGCAATTTTTGAGTTACAACAAGGCCACCATCTGTAGAAGCAGGCCCTCTATGACTCAGCTGTGGATAGAGGAGAGATTGCTCCCCCCGTGAACTACCCCAATTGGCCGCCTCAGCACGGCCCTGTTCCTTCTTGGGGGGGGGGACAATCTCCCCACTTACCCCTACTAGCAAGGTCCTTTCGAGCCTAGTAAGGAGCTCCGCAGCTTCCCAGAGGACGGGCAGTACGATTATCGTGTGCCCGACGGGTGTGACTTTAGAGGGGACCCTGCCTACCCCTATGTGCATCCTAATCACCCCGCCCCTCTGTATTCCCAGTTTGAGGACGCTCCCTCTGATCCTTTGCCCAGTTAACAAGAGGATCTTTATAGAGGTCACTACGGTTGGCCACCAGGCTTTGACGGTGGTTAGGGCCTTTTCGGCCCCCCTAGTGGCTTCACTTATGACGAGCCGCCACGTCGGCCTGGCTCACCTAGTGAGCCTAGCTCTAGTGGACAGTAGGCTATGTCCCTTGAGTATATCTCTCTCCCCTTCTTTTCTAAACTTATTTTGATGAGTAGGAGATATACTCTTGGTAGGGAGTGACTCGGCTGGGATTCTTGCTTGCCTGTCGGTCTTTCACTGTTCTACTTGCACCTTTATGCTGATAATTCTGCTGAGTTGCATTCTGTTTTCTTTGGTTGGTTTTGCCCCTGTTCACTGATATTGTTGATGATTTTTTGATGTGGTTTTGATGAGATGTTGTTTTGGAGACGCTTCTCTCAGTTTGATGGATACCGGTAAGTTCGCCCCCCGTTTCTCCTGTTGATGATAATGATGTTTTGGGGACGCTTCTCTCGGTTTGACGGATACTGGTGAGTCTGCCCCCCGTTTTTCCTGTTCATGATGATGATTAGTAGTATTCGCCGACATGGCGATTGTCGAGGTGTGTATATATGGTTCGATGATTTTTGAGGTAATGTTGATTTTGGAGGAGATCTAGAAATTTTGTCAAGGGTAGATTAGTTTATAGTGAAGCAAAAATAAAAGTTCAAAAAAAAAAAAAACAAAAAAAAGTCGAATGAGAGTTGCATTTTATTTCTTTATTTCACTTTTCATTTTTAAACCTTCATCCAGGCTAACCCTTTTGTGTATATAGTTTGTTTTCTCTTTCTTTGGATACTAACCCCTTTTAGGACGCATGCTTTCCTTTCGGATATGCTTACTTGGGCGTCATTTCGGTGAGATCTTTCTTTTTCCTTTTTTTTTCTTTCCTTCACTCTATTTTTCGTTGGTGTGCTTTAGAATAGTTGTAGTTTAATGGAAGTTGAACGGTTCGAGGATGTTTGCTATTAACACCTAGTGTGTTTGGGGCCGTTGATGTTGATATCTAACGGCCACTTGTTCGTCGATTGGGATATATTTGATTATGCTTACTTCCTCTTCTACTTCTGCTTTCTTGGTTTAAAAAAAAAAACAAATAAAAAAAACCTTACTGGACTTGCATTCTTGAATGTCTTTATTCCTAAGGATTAAGAGCTTCCGCGTTCTTAGATTGCCATTGTTTGACTCTAAAATATGTCTATGCTTAGGTAGTTTTGCTAGAACTCATAAGGCCCATCGAACCCAAATTCACTTGTTTGTGGTAAGAAGGTGTTGCCCTCATTGGGGAATTTGATACCCTAAAGGTAGTTTTTGTAACCCGATGTGAGTTTTATTGTTCAAGCCTCCAACACTTATGTATGAGCGGCATAGGATCCTTACCAAGGCATGCTTAGATCGAGAACTTGATGTCTAGCTACCCGAGATCGCGACCGAACTAAATCTAGGGAGGACAAAGTCATTTTCTTCGGTGACTATTTTGCTTTTCTAGGTTTAACTTTTCTTTTGTTGCTTCCTTGTAATTTCATTTGCATATCCCCCTTGCTAGCCATGTTGAGCCTACACCTCCTTGTTTGTAGCATTTTACAAAACCCTATGGCCCTTCTATTCCATTTCTCCCCCGTAGAATTGTGAAGTTTGAGCCTAGAAAGTTTGTTGTGATTTTAGTTTGATAGGTTGGAAGATGATGGTTTGGTATGGCAAGTAAGGTTGTTTTCGATATTTTAGGTGTTTAATAAAAGTAAATGTGAATTCAAGAAAAAGTCGTCCATAGTTATAAAAGGCAAGGACAAAGTAATAAAGGTTGACAGAAGCATGACCTAAACAAAAAAAAAAAAAAAGAGAAAAAATTGCCAATTTGCAAAAAGATTTTGATGTAGTGTCCTCCCTAGTTTGGGCATTGAGGACAATGCTCAATTCAAGCTTTGGGGAGAGATTCTACGCATTTTATTTATAGTTTCGTGATATTGTGTTGAATAAGCTTGGGGGAGATGTATTTTTGTTTGGAAATTGGTGATATTCTACGTTGTTTTCGGGAATTGGCGCCATTCTTTGCTTCACAATTAGGATTTACCACCAAATTTTCATATTTTTCCTCACCTTTACCTCGTAGCCTACATTACAACCCCTTTTAAAGTCCTTTTGACTTGGATTAGTTGAGTCACTAGTCGGTGGAGGGAGCTAGATTTCAAGCATATGGAGAGAGCATGACTTCGTAAGATGTCGGGTCACCCTTTTAGTATGTTTTTGCTATGATCCGCCTAGTTTGAGTATTCTACCTTTGTGGTGCGTAATGTGTATTCATGTGGTTTAGGTAGTCTATACTCCCCTCCCTTTCGTTGTATTACGCTTTGCCTTCCAGTTCCATGATTGCAGGTGTTTGCCGCTGATTCGGAGATGGAAGGAACAAGGGCAAAACAGGAAGAAATCCAGACAAGACAAATGGCGCGGGCGCGCCACCGGAGGAGCGAGGGCGCCACCTATACGCGCGGGCGCGCATCCCTTGAGCGCGGGCGCGCTGATGAGCTGGACCAACCATTAAATACCCACTTTAGAGCGGGCACTCATTTCGAGGAGCGGTCGCGCCATCATTTAACGTGTGGGCGCGCCATTGTTGGCGCGGGCGCGCCATTGTTGGCGCGGGCGCGCCTGTCTGCTGCTGATTCAAATCCATATTTCAGCCCAAATTAACAACAGGGAGGTAAAACGGCTAACTTTGGACAACATTCTATCATAGGGATATTTTTAGCATAGAAACCTTAGAGAAGAGCTTTTAAGGAATTTTTCTAGGTTTTTGTTTTAGCCACTTTTGTATTGAACAATCTTGATAGTTTTTAGTGTAATTTTATTGTCCATCAACATTAGTTTTACTCTTAGTTTTTGAAGAAGTAATTTTGCAACATTGATGTATGGTCAAGCTTGGAGATTGAATGATGTATGACTCTTTATTTGGATTTCAATGAAGGTTTTGGTATATTTCTCTATTTTCTCTTGTTTTTATGATTAAAGTTTTTACCTTTGTTAGTTTATTTGATAAAAACATTGTCACTATTTCATTGGTTATAATGTTGCTTAGTATGATTGTAGTTGTAGTTATGACTAGTGCGTAGTTTCTTGTTGCTAGGGGTTTGGTGAAGATATGCTTTGAGTTTGATGTATGCTAGGCTAGGTTAATTTGGAATATTTGTGATCAAATCTTCCTTGTGCTTATTCTTATTAGCCACTCCATGTTTATGGCCATATGCATGTTGTGGTTGAATGACTTAAACTAAATCGTGACGATAGTGCGACTTAGGAATAGTCATTAGGTGATTGATTATTGCATGACCTTAGCTTGTATGCCTTACGACGATAGTGTAAGTGTATGCTAGCTAGGAAAGCTCTTAATCCCGATAGGTGATTAGAGAGTATTCTTGATATTGCCTTGCATGAGTTTCTTGGGTTACATGTAAACCCATTTTCCGATGCCTAACTTCGTCGAATTCATAGCATGTTTGATCCTTCCCCCTAGTGCTTGTTTTAATTTTTATTCTATCCCCTTTAGTCATTACTTTACCCACCATACTTCTTGATCGAATTAGATTAAAATTAGGAGATAAATAGCGGTGCTTAATCGTTTCCCTGTGTTCGACCCTTAACTTGCCTCTATACTCTTTTAGTTGCATGTTTAGGTTTACAAATATCATTTCATAGAGGTGTCTTAGTAACGACCTAAAATACCTCCTGTCACCATCTCTAGAAACTGCTATGTAGCTCAGGATGCACCTGTCCGCGCCCGCGGCAATGGGACCTGCGCTCGCCGCTATCTTTAGCAGTGCGCCCTCTCCTTTGCAACATCTCCTCTTCCTTTGCAGCATCTACTCTTCCTTGAGTAAGCCACCTTAGCAACTCCAACTCCATTTTCCAATCCAACATCCGCCCACGAGTGCTAGGAGCTATCAAAAAACACCAATAGAAGGTAAAAAGTAAAAGAAAAGATAAAAGAGAAGGAAAAACATGAGAGGTAGCTAAAGTAACTAAAATAAAGGCAAAAACGGTAAGAAGAGGTATAAGCAAGTGACAAATCGGGGGAATTATCTAGTGAAAAAAGGTGACATGGTGGCATAAATGCCACTCATAAAAATCCCCCACACTTGCCTCTTGCTTGTCCTATAGCAAAACTAAGAAAAGAAAGACAAAGTGAACACTATAAAGACAAACACAACATGGCAAGGCTTAGAAAAGTAAATCAAGTTTAAGGGTGGACATGTGCTCTATTCGGACTTAAAAGGGGAGAAAAGTGCCAACAAATACTAGTTTTTCTCAATTACATGATGTAAACACGCCCCAAGATGCCAATGGTTGCAATACTCAAGCCTAAGCCAAGCATAGAGAACTAGTTATTCATTTTCCGCCTTAGTCCCTTCTAAAACGGTCCGCGTTCTCCCCACTATCTTCAAATCATCTCCCTAGTTGGCTCCTCATGATTCCACGAAGGAACCGGAAAAACATTCTTTTTGAGGAGGTATAAAGTCATCCTGACATCTCAACTATGCATGCTCTCTCCATAGGGTTGAAAACCATCTCCCTCCACCGATTTTTGACCACGCCCCCTAAAGTCTATGGGTCTTTACGGGGGTTGTAACGATTTAGTTGAAGGTAAAGGTAGGGAGATCATTTGAAATAGTGGTGGCAAGTGCTAATTGAAGCAAGAGAATGGCCAACTCTCATAGACAAAACTCAAGAAACAACCACAACTCAAACAAACATTCATTATTTCAATTTCATTATATTACCACCCTTATTTAAAGAATATTTTTTTTTCTTTTTTTTTTGTTTTTGAAACTTCATTTGATCCTCTTAGATTTCATCACCCTTCTCAAGATTTTCTTGCATGTTCATATAAAAGCTTAAATCTCAACTTTTTGCTCCAAACCAATTCTCCACATAATTCTTGCTCATATTCACTACGCTCATTACATTACCCTCACACACCAAATGCTTCACTAACTAAAAGGGTTGGGAAAACATAGGTCGATAGGCTTGTAATGCGGTTAAGACAAGAATGGGAAACATTAGGCTCAAATTGGCTGGCAAGTAGGTTGATGCAAAATGGAAAATCAAATTTGTAATTAATCAAAAGAGAACATAAACGAAAATGAGAAATGGTGCCCTTTTCCTCCCCCAAAAGTGCTAGGTCACGATCTCGGGAGCTAGAAATCAACACAAGGATTAAGACACGCATAGTTGAGGATCCTAAAATGCCGCACAACAAATTGATGAAGGCTTAAACAAAATAAAACTCACAAGGGATGAAAACGGTAAGCAAATGCCAACTAAAGGGCTTCAAATCCACTATAGGGAGCAACTCCATCTTACCACTTCCCATGTACGAAGGGATCAAATTCCCTCACAAGTTCTTAACCTTGCTACCTTAGCTAAGGTTCGTCTAATTCAACCAAAGGCAATCTCAAACTGTGCATCTCATCATCAAGTGAAGAAGAAACAAGCATTCTAAGGTGCATCATCAAGGAAAAAGTCCAAATGTACAAGCAAATAACAAAACACAATCATATCATCTTGCCATAATCATGTTTATCACATAAAAGAAAATTAAAATAGAACAAAAGAAGGAAGAAATCAAAGAGGTTCACACATGAGGCATATAAATCCAAATAAATCCCAATTGACATATAATGATCGTTCGGTATCACCACCAATGATCCCAGGTTCCTTGGAACCAAATGCAGACAACCTCAAACCATTCAACTTCTTCCTATACTAATCCTAACCTAAACACGCCAAAAGAAAGAAAAGAGAGAGTAAAGGAAGGATCTCACCCATATGTCACTTGAAGATAAATAAAGCAACCTTACGATTTACCATGTCTCCATATGTTGCTTCCACTTTTCTTCAAGGCTACAAAAGCGAGAGATAAAAGCAAAACAAACACTATAAAAAGAAATAAGTTAGAAGGAAAAAGAGAGAAAGATCTATCAACTCAAATTCTTGGGCATAACCAACTACCTAAACTCAACTCAATCTCAAATCCTCATCATCATCATCAAAAAAATAGACATCATCAACAACAAACAAAAACAATGCTACCAAGAGCTTACCAACAACACCCAACAACAAGACCCAAACCCGAATCCCCTCATCATTCCCATGAGTCCTTGGTGCCTTCCCCCACACTGAGAGGCGGTATTTTAGGTCGTTACTAAGATACCATTATCAAATGATATTTGTAGTCCTAAACATGCAACTAAACGAGTGTAGAGGCAAGTCAAGGGTCGAACACAGAGAAACAATTAAGTGATAAGTGTCATTTATGACACATATCAAGGCATTTTTCTCCCTTAGTTTTTGGTTTATTTCGGTGTTTCTTTGTTATTTCTATTCCTTTTAGTCTTGTTTTAGCTATATTTTTCTTAGTTTATGGTTTTAGGCCTTAGTTGTGAATAAAATGCTTTTTGCTCGGTTTCTAGCTTGATTTGCATGTTTTTCTATGTCTTCTTTCACTCTTTTCTCTCTTTGTCTATTTGTGTAGGTGCTTGATGCTTTCTTAAATGCTTATGACCCGAGAAAAGGAAAGAAAGTTCAATAGAAGAAGCTTGAAGCTAAAAAAGAAGCTAAGAAGCTTAAAGCTCGTAGAAGGCCTTAAATCGAGTCTTGTTCACTATTTCTGCCATAACTTTTTATCTACGTATTGGATTGAAACAATTCAAATTGAGTTGGAAACTAGACTTGCAGAGCTTTCCAACGGTAGGTTGTACACCCCAAGAGGCTTCCTAGAACAGAAGTTATGGCCGTTTGAATCTGCAAGACGCTGCCAGGCTCCGCGGGCGCGACCCTCTGTTCTTCCCAGGCGTTGCAACTTTTTGGAGATGCCTCGGAGAAGCCTTGCCGCGGGCGCGGGTTTCTGGTCTTGTTTGAGCTTAATTTCCGGATTTCTTTCTTTCTCTTCTTGTAATATAAATAGAGGACATCTTGGACTTCCAGGGGGGGTTTGCATTTCCTCTCTCCTCTAATTAGGATTAGGGTTAGATTAGTATTTTCTCTCTCTAGTTTATGAGTTGTTTTAGAGAGAGAAAGCTTGGATTTTAATGGAGATTTGAGAGCTTGAACAAGCAAATTTTATGGATTCTCTTCTCATCTATTCAATGAGCTTTTCTAACTTTCTCTCACCTTTATTGCTTTATTTCATTCTTGTTTTTGCTTATTTGATTGTTTATTAGAGTAGTTAGTTAGTTTACTTGTTTGATTCTTTCTTTAATTCTAGTTTTACCTATTTTTCCATGTTTTCCTTCATTATGTTTGCTTTTTGTTCTAGGAAAATGGATGAAGGTTATGTTGATGAATTGATTGATTGGTTGTAATTAGTATGCAATTGATTCTTGATTATTGTGTTTGGATAATGCTTACATTGACTAGAATCTTTTTAGCTAATTGATTCTAGGTTCTTAATTTTCCTTTCAATCAATTGTACAGAAGTGAGTTGATTGAGAGTCTAGATTCTTCCATACCTTTGCTAGGCTAGTTGCGCGGGAGTGAATTAGCTTACTAGGATAATTAGCATGCTTAATTGCGCAGGAGTGAGTTGAGTGTGTTAATCGTTCCTAATTGAGATCATGATCATCTAATCACGACTTGTTATTGAATTCATTAATGTAATTGGATTCCCCTTTCCCTAATATCTTGTTAATTGCTTTAAGTAGTGTTTTAGATGTTTCTCCCCCTATCTCACAACCTTCCTACTAGTCTAGTGTTCGACCCTAGCTTGCCACTATCTAGTGTGAACTTGATAGAGTTAGGTTAGGAATATAAATTGTAAATTTGACTTAGGATAGTAGACCAACGACCTATTGTCCCCCGATCAAATTTTTGGCGCCGTTGTCGGGGACGACTTCCATTATTATTGCATTACCTTACTATTCTAGGTCTTTGTGCATATTTTATTTTCTTTTTGTTTGATTGTGTGTACATTCCTCTTATTTTTCCTTGTATATAGGTACTTGATGTCTATACTCTTGCGCATGGACCTTGGATCGAGAACCATAAGAAGAAACAAACGAAGGAATGCTTGCAAATGGAAGTTGAAGCATCAAAGAAGAGCAATTTGAGGCAAATGAGGAAAATGAGTTCTTTTGCGGGTTTCTACACACACCTAACACTTGGTTCACTCTTTCCTATTACTCTCATTTATTGCTTTACCTTTTTATTTGCATGTGGTTTGAAAGGTACATGTTTGTGGTTTTGTTTCTTCTTTCTTCCCATTCTTGGTCTATAGATTTCTTGATTTGTTCTCAACACATACCAAAGTTTATTATTGACATTGGTTATTCTATATATATTTGGATGGCCATGAGCGCCTTATTGAATTGACTTTTGGTATACATGGCTATGTTGATCATGCTCTCTTCTTGTGCAATCGTATATACATTCTCTAGTTGTTCTCATTTTATGAATATTTGTTTGTATAAAGTCTTTTCTTTGGGAAACAAGGCAAGTCTCTTCTTGTTGGTAATTGATATTCATCCCTTGTGAGCTTCATTTATTCTGGCCTTCATCACCTTGTTGAGTGGCAATTTTGGATCCTTGGCTATGCATGTCTTAATCTTTGGTTTGACTTCTAGCTTCCCAAGACGATGACCAAGCCACTCTAGGGGATGACAGAGCATTGTTCATTTTCTTTATCTTCTTTTTGTTTTGTTACAAATTTGGTTTTCTATTTTTCATTTTTACCTCTTGCTAACCCATTTGAGCCTATTCCCTTTCTTAATTATGAGCCACATTACAAGCCTTATGACCTTTCGTTTCCCTAACCCTTAGTTTGGTGAAGCATTTTTGTTTGGGAGTTTGTTTTGTATTGTGTTGCTTTGAATGAAAATGTGAAAGTAATATGTTCTTTGGACCAAGCAAGAAAGTAAATTCTATATATTGTGTGCAATAAAAGCAAATGCATTCAAGAAAAAGCCGTCCATAGTTAAAAAAAGGCAAAGACACCAAATAAGAGCTAAAAAAATTAAAAAGTAATTAGAGAGGGAGAAAAAAGAATTTTAGTTGGTTTTATTTTCTTCCCTATTTTAAGAATTGAGGACAATGCTTCGATCAAGCTTGGGGGGAGCGTTTCCTTCGTTTTTGTATATATTTTGTGTGTTGGTGTTGAATAAGCTTGGGGGAAGTTTTTGGGGAGTCTTCTCTCCTTTTTGAGGGGATAAAACCCCTTTGCATTCTCCATCATTTTATCACTTAGATTAAGGCTTAGATTTAGTTTTATCTTTGATTTGTAATTTATTTTAAGAGTAGTTTAGAGAGAGAAAGTGAAGAGCTTCAATGGTGGGTTGAAGAGGTTGAAGATGCAAAATGTGACATTGTTTTGGATTCCTTTTCAATGCTTCAATTAGAATTCTAAACTCAATCTTATTTAATGTTTTCTTTAATTATTTCTTTGATTAAGCTGCTCTTGTTATTGATTTTGTTCTTAGTTTAATGTCTTCCCTAATTTCTTATTTACTTAGTTTAATTGTTTAGGTTTAATTGTTCTTGTTAGTTTGGTTTAACTGGTTTCTTGATTGTTCTTCTTTATTCTTGTTAGTTTAGATTGATTTAGTTTCTTTGTTTTGTTGATTTAGTCATGTTATTTTAGTTTCCTAGCTAGGGTTAGGGATGATTGTTGATTAATGTGCAAAATGAACACTTTATTGATGTTTTGATTGGGATTGTTGGTGTATTGAACTAAGAATGAAGTATTTAATGTTTGACGTCTTTTTAGCAAATCGATATCATGATTTAATCGCTATTATGCTAGTTGTGCGAGAGTGAGCTAGTTTAATAGAAGAATTTTGTTTCTTGGTTGACCACGACCTTATAGGCGGGGTTGAGAGTCTAATGGCCTAGTTTGTGCGAGAGTGACCTAGGTTGTTAGGAAATTCTCCAATTTCATCTACTTGACCGATTAGATTATCAATAGTGTTTGTTTGCGTTTGATTAGTGCTAGTATATCGGTGTGTATGGTTATTTCTTGATGATTTGGAAGTGGTCATTGAGGTGTGTTAATGCTTGCTTTAACTTTGGCTAACTGAATGCATGATCTAATTGCTACCCTATTTAGTTGCTTGGAAAAGAGCTATTTAGGTAAAGAGAACCCCTTGAGTTGATCACGAGCCTTTGCACGGGATTGGGTGTTTAATTGTATAGCGTGCTCGAGAGAGACCTAGATGATTAATAGTTGCCCCTTGCATTTTATTGCAAATATCCATGGTTATTGCTATGCTTGTGCTCGTCACATTCATTATGCTTGATTCCCCTGTCCTAGTGACTTTATTTCTTAGAATCTATGATGTGGATTCTAACCCCTTGTTTAGTCAAGATTTTAGAAAACCCACAATCTTAAAATAAAGATCCAATCTTGAAGGATTTCTTTAAGATTGAATAAAAACGAACCAATATTTCTCCTGACAAGATCACTCCTGAAACTTATGATTCGAATCCCCAAATTAATTAACCCACTCCTGGACGCTAATTATTTTGAGATTAAGCTCTTAGCCTACTCCTAGACACTAAGTGTTTAATGTTCTAATCTTCAACCAACTCCTTGAATTGATAACTAGCAAAACGTTTAAGCAAAAAGCTAAACAATGAATTTTTATTCAACTGAATTTTTTTGTGTATTTGTTATGTATCTACAAAGCCACGAAAATAAGCTTTTATAGGCCTCAAAAGAGGTCTCCTAGTCCTCCTAGAAGTAGGAGATCTAACCTAGACAGGATTCTAATAATCCTACATAAGATAGAATTTCAATCCTATCAAAGATAAGATTGCTAGGTAGTTTATTCCTAATCAAACTCTAACTAACTAAAAACTTTCCTAATCACCTTAGGAAGTTTATAGCAACTAAATGACAGTAAAATAAACTTATCCTAATTTCTTAAACCAAGAAAAACCCTTTCAAGTGAAAGGTAAAAACTTGCAAGCAAAACTCTAGAAATAAACTAAGTGTATAAAAAAAATCATCCTTTTCATGTCGCCGCCACCACACCACCACACGCGCCGCCCCTTGTCTCACGCTGCAGCTTGGTTCAAGGTTTTTCCGGGAAGGTGGCGCGTGAGCCCCATCTTGGCGCGTGGCCATCGTGCTCCTCGCCGGAAGTGAACTGCTCCATTTCTTCTTCTTTGCAAATCATGCTTCCTTCTTTCCCTAGTGAACTAGTGGACCTTTCCTTGTTTATTTCTTTGTTTGGGCAGCCCATAATGAAGCTATTTGGACCTTTTAAAAGTGTCTTGGACCCTTCAAAAGAATTAGCCTCTTGATTCACATCATTCTCCCCTTCTTCAAAAGAATTTTCCCTCAAATTCACATCATCATAACAAGTAAAGAGGTTTCCAATGTTTAATGTAGAATCTTTATCACCACTTTCACTAGACAAGTCTTCTTCGTACTCACCATCTTCACAATAGTTAACTTCTTTATTAAGAAGACATGTCTTGGGTCCTCTATCGATCTCTTCCTTGAATATCTTTTCCCTTAGAAACAAACTTGAACTTCGGTCAACATGTGAGCACTTAGCAAGTCCTTTATGAGACAAAGGTTGTAGACTAAAAAGTTTATTTCCGACCTTCACTGAATACACATTGGTCTTTCCATAATGTTTAACCTTTCGATCAAATTGCCATGGTCTTCCCAAAAGTAAGTGACAAGCATTCATTGGAATCACATCACACCATATTTCATCTTTGTAATTTCCTATGGAGAAATTTACTAGTGCTTGCTTCTTAATTTGAAAACCCTTTGAATCATCAAGCCAATTTACTTTATATGGTTTTGCATGAACTCTCGTAGGAAGATTGAGTTTAGTAACCATCTCCGTAGAAGCCACATTAGTGCATGAACCACTATCAATGATCACCTTACATGTGGTATCACTTACTTTGTAACGAGTATGGAATAAACTTTCATGTTGAGATTTGTTAGGGTTAGCTTCGGCATGGAGGATCTTCCTTACCACAAGCACTCTTTCATCATCTTCGGGATCAATCTCATCTTCTTCTTCTGCTTCCGTTTCAACAACCTTTTCCTCTTTATCTTGAGGAACAAATTCATATTTTCTTTCCTCTTCAGTCATGGCTTCATATTGCTGTATAGTAAGAGTTCTTCGACTTGGACAATCTTTAAGTTGATGTCCTCTTCCTTGGCACTTGAAGCAGCGCATTTGGTCTTCATATTTCTCCTTAGAGACATAAACTTTTTCCTTTTTCCCTACCTCCTTTTCACTATTCTTCAAATTTTCAGATTTGATGCAAAATCTTTGGAAGATTGATTATAGAACTTAGAAGTAGAACCTTGCAAATAGCTTGTATTAGTACTCTTAGAAGCACTCGGTTTCTTATCTTCATTCCAAAGTCTCTCAATTTCCAAGGCTAACTTGCAAACATCATTGAATGTATTGTAGGTACTTAGCTCAAATTTTTTAGCAATAGGTCGATTAAGTCCCTTTATGAACCGAGCAATACGCATAGTTTCTTTCTCATCCAACTCACAAATAGAAGTCAAACGATCAAACTCCGTGATATATTCATTCACGCTTTTAATATCTTGAGTCAGAGTGGCCAATTTCAAGTATTGAGTTTGCTCAAAATCACGTGGAAGGTATCTAGCACGCATCTTTCTTTTCAAATCCGTCCATGTCTTGATCTTACTCTTCCCCGATCTAGCACGTCGCGCTTTCAAAGATTCAAACCATGTTCCCGCATTCTTAGTGAGTCTTATATAAGCAATTTTGAATCGTTTCACATTATCGAACCCTTTATAATCCGAAATCTTCTCTAATTGCCTCTCCCACTCAAGAAAATCTTCGGGGCTTCCTAGACCCGTGAAGTCATCAAGCTTAAAACCCTTATCATCAATTTTAGAAGAGTATTTAGGCTCATCATCACTGCTAGAAGAACTATCATCACTATCTCTATGTTTTTTCTTCTTTTTATGATCTTGAAGTAATTTTGCAAAGGCATCAAACCTTGCATCAGCACGATCAGTCATCTTTTCCTCTCAAATCTCTCTTCAAATCTTTCAATTAATCTGTTTAAAGTTTCTTCTCCCATGATTTATACACAAAAAAATGCGCACAAAACAAAGCAAAAAAAAAAAAAAAAACCAGAATATAGCAGTAGCACGGAAGAAAATTATATGATCAAAACACCTTAAAAATACCCAAGAACACACAGGAAAATCCCAGAAAAAATCGCTGCACAATTCGAGCAAAAACGAACTAAAACAGAAGCATGTATCAATTCGGACCAAAACAGACCAGTACGCACAAAACAGACCAGTTTAATAGCAAACGATTTCTAAAAATTCTGAAATTTAGCAGTCAAAAAGTAGACAGAAAAATAACCAAATTAAAAAAAACATCACCTAAAAAGCTTCTGTAATGATGGAGAACGAGCCAAAACAAGTTGACCTTGCAAACAGATCCTCCGAGAACACAGAAGTTAGAAAACGAATTGTGACGATTCTCCCCTTTAAATCTGATACCAATTTGATGTGGACTCTAACCCCTTGTTTAGTCAAGATTTTAGAAAACCCACAATCTTAAAATAAAGATCCAATCTTGAAGGATTTCTTTAAGATTGAATAAAAACGAACCAATATTTCTCCTCACAAGATCACTCCTGAAACTTATGATTCAAATCCCCAAATTAATTAACCCACTCCTGGACGCTAATTATTTTGAGATTAAACTCTTAGCCTACTCCTAGACACTAAGTGTTTAATGTTCTAATCTTCAACCAACTCCTTGAATTGAAAACTAGCAAAACGTTTAAGCAAAAAGCTAAACAAAGAATTTTTATTCAACTGAATTTTTGTGTATTTGTTATGTATCTACAAAGCCACGAAAATAAGCTTTTATAGGCCTCAAAAGAGGTCTCCTAGTCCTCCTAGAAGTAGGATATCTAACCTAGATAGGATTCTAATAATCCTACATAAGATATAGAATTTCAATCCTATCAAAGATAAGATTGCTAGGTAGTTTATTCCTAATCAAACTCTTAACTAACTAAAAACTTTCCTAACCACCTTAGGAAGTTTATAGCAACTAAATGACAGAAAAATAAACTTATCCTAGTTGCTTAAACCAAGAAAAACCCTTTCAAGTGAAAGGTAAAAACTTGCAAGCAAAACTCTAGAAATAAACTAAGTATATAAAAAAAAATCATCCTTTTCATGTCGCCGCCACCACACCACCACACGCGCCGCCCCTTGTCTCACGCGCCGGCTCAGGCTGCAGCTGGGTTTAAGGTGGTTCCGGGAAGGTGGCGCGTGGCCATCATGCTCCTCGCCGGATGAGAACTGCTCCATTTCTTCTTCTTTGCAAATCATGCTTCCTTGTTTCCCCAGTGAACTAGTGGACCTTTCCTTGTTTATTTCTTTGTTTGGGCAGCCCATAATGAATCTATTTGGACCTTTTAAAAGTGTCTTGGACCCTTCAAAATAATTAGCCTCTTGATTCACATCATTCTAATTCCGTAGTTAGTTAGTTCTCCGCTTTTGTTTTAATCCACCCCTCATATCTCCTTTGACCTAGCTTAGTTGGTGGTAGTGTTGACTATAGTTTAGCCGTCTTTGCGGATCGACCTATTACTTACCATTAGACTTGTCTAGTGTAGGTTTAGGTATATAAATCTAGTGTCAATCTAGTTTGGTCAAGAAATATGGTGGATGAAGTAATGACTAAAGGGGATAGAATAACAATTAAAACAAGCACTAGGGGGAAGGATCAAACATGCTATGAATTCAACGAAGTTAGGCATCGGAAAATAGGTTTACATATAACCCAAGCAACTCATACAAGGCAATATCAAGAATACTCTCTAATCACCTATCGGGATTAAGAGCTATCCGAGCTAGCATACACTTACACTATCGTCATAAGGCATACAAACTAAGGTAATGCAATAATCAATCACCTAATGACTATTCCTAAATCACACTATCGTCATGATTTAGTTCAAGTCACTCAACCACAATATGCATATGGTCATAACCATGGAGTGGCCAATAAGTATAAGCACAAGGAAGATTTAATCACAAATATTCCAAATTAACCTAGCATAACATACATTAAACTCAAAGCATGCCTTCACCAAAACCCTTAGAAACAACAGAACTACTCACAATCCATAACCCTAACTACAATTATACTAATCAACAAAGTAACTAAGGAATTAATGAGAAAGATGATGACTTTATCAACTACACCAACAAAGATAGGAACTTTAAGCATAAAAACAAGAGAATAAGTAGAAGAATACCAATAACTTCATTGAATACTAAGTGGGAGGATAAAACCCATTTAAGTTCCAAAAACCTTCTTCAAAAATACCCAAAAATAACTAAAGTTTTGGGAAATAGAAAATTAAACTTGATCTATTGAGGATTTTCAATACCCATTGGCTAAAAAACTAGATCTAAGAGTTTTTACCCTAAAAACTTTTATTACAAGCCTTCTTTTTCTCTTCTAAAGTATGCGAAATTTTTAAAATAAAAATTGTTGCCTTTCTCTCTCCTCTTTGCTGTTTTAATCTGATTTCAGATTTCAGATTGTCGTAGAAAGGCGCGGCCGCGCCTAAAAGTAGCGCTCCCGCTCCAAATATCGGTATAACGGGATTGGGCCAGCTCAGCACGCGCCCGCGCCAAAACGTTGGTGCAATGTCTTCAAACCTTGCTCTAGTTCCTTCCCAATCCAAATCACTGGCAATAATCTGCAATTACAAAATAGGAAGGCAAAACATAATACAACGAAGGGGAAGGGGAGTAAAGACTACCTAAACCATATAGAAACACTTTATGCAACACATAGGTAGATTACTCAAATTAGGCAAAACATAACAAAAGCACACTAGAATGAACCAAATTACTACTAAAACTACTATAAAAGACTACCCTAAGAGTGACATAAATGTCACTCATCACACACTTACCCAAAACCACTCCCTTTTGATTCAAACACCCCCCCACACTAAATAAGAGCATCGTCCCCGATGCTTCACATGTAAATGGAATGAAAGAGAGGGACCACAAAGGGAGGAAGAAACAAACAGACCTATGGGAGGGAACTATTGGCCACTAGGGCGGGCACCACCGTCTTCCGCATTCCAACTATCGTATGAGAAGCCCGAGGGGGGGCCATAGGGATCCCAACCTCCGGTGTAACCGGGAGGCCACCCATAATGACCTTTGAAGAGGTCTAGTTGGGATGCGGATAATAGGTCATATGGATCGAGTTGAGCAAGAGGCGAAGGGTGAGAGGGATCAACATAGGGGTAGTTAGGGTCACCCCTATAATCACTCCCACCTAAAACCTAATAGTCATAATGACCGGACTCGTCGGGGAACTCACGCTGTGGCACATTGGGGTCTGAGGGACCCTGCCAATAGGGGTACGTAGGTTGGTTGTCACCCCCCCAAGATGGCACGGGCCCTTGTTGGGCTAGCACATAAGGGTAGTTAACCGGGGAGTGACATCCCCTCTACGTACGCTAGCATCGTATAACGCATTGTTTTGGAAAAAATGGTGTTGTTGGGATGCGATCATACCTTACATGTCGAGTTGCATGCTCTCCATTTGGGCCCGCATCGCCGCCATCTCTTGATGGTAGTTAAATTGCTGTTAATTTTGTTGTTATTGTTGTTGTCTTCCTTGTCTTTGCTAACGTTGTTGTTGTTGACTTAGAAGGATCACCTTCGCCTCATTCTCATCATCTTCATTGTCATGCCTTTCATTATGACCTTCACCCATTTCCATCCTTGCGGCCGGGAGGACACCTGAATCTTTCCTTTTACCCACCAAGGGTGATTAACCCCTCCCTTGTGAAAGAAGTGAACTCCGGCTTGGAGAGGAGACAATGATGCTCGTGGGAGACTAGAAAACTCCAAGTCTTCCCTCTATCCTCCGTATCCGCAATGAATTTCATCGTTTTCAATTGATCAAGATCGAGCTAAATATCACTTCCATCATTTTTCCCAATAGGAGTGCAAGAACCCAACTTGTCTATGTGACCCAATTTCTCGGCCAACCGGGTGATCATCCCACCGAAATGTATCTCCCCTTTCCAAGTACCTGATAGAACCCCTTCAATGCATTTGGTAAATAGGAAACCGAAATTCAGTCTATGCCCCAACTCTAGCTGTAACAAAATTCGGATTTCCTCTGCTGTGATCTTTCCCAGGTCCTGCTTATTAAAAACCATGTACCCGAGAATTCAATGTAGGAGTCTGATGGTCGGGTGCATGATTTGACTGACTAAGGAGTACTTGGCATTGAAGGCGTCCATACTTGAGATGATTTTCCACCACGAAAGGGGATTATAATCACGAATGACTTTGTGCTCGAGGAAGAACATGTCTGCGTCCGGGTTAAAGTCCAATAGTTGGTTAAATTAGCGAAGGTTAACAGTCTCTTCATTGTTGAAAAGATTAAAAAAGATGGCAAGGTCCTTATCCCCCCCACATGTCATTCAAAGGAAGCAAGGAACTGAAGAGTGGGCTCCTTATAGATCAGGTAGACACTTGTCACAAATGAGCCTAACCTAAGATTGTTGAATCGGAACCAACAATTGTCGTCTATGCCAAGTTTTTTTGTAGAGGGTTGGTGGTAGTTTTTTGTAGGTTTGAATTTTCGGTTTTACAAATTGTCGTAGATGGATTTGTGATTTTTATCATGAAATTTGAGGGGTGGCAAAGGTGGTGGAGTAGGTTGTTCATTTGGTAGGGGATTTTCGGATGTTGAACCTTGAGGTTCCTTCCCACTTTTTCCCTTCTTTGAACCAAACACCATTTTATCAACACCAAATTTCAATCAACACCACACAAATCACAACAACAAATCCCCTACTTTAATACTCCAAATGAATGAGCGCACTTTCGGAAGCACTAAGCAATACCAACCAAGCAATACAATTCTACAACAATTAACAAGGTCAACAAGAAATCAAAATCAACAATGCTTAATAAGATAAACCAACACAAAATAGGCATGCAAACATCAAATATTCCCAAATGAAATTCACAAGACAACAATTTTCTCACCAAAGGGAATGCTTCAAATTCAAAGAAAAACTAGAGTGGGAAAGAGGTATACCAACAATGAGTGCCAAAAACTACTCCAACTAGTGGAAAAATAGGATTAGGGGAAATGGTGGAAATGCTAGAGCCGTTCGAATGTGGAGAACACTGAAAATGGGGTCTTGAATGGTGAAATTTTGGACTTTGATGAGAAAATTTGAGAGGAAATGAGGAAATTTGACGATTTTTGATGATTTTATGATGAATGTTGATGAGATTTTGAGGTGGAAGGAGTTAGGGTTGAAGAGGATTAGAGGTTTAGAGAGAGAGAAGAAGCAAAAATAGGATTAAGGGAAAAAAATGATTCGGAATTGCTGAGGAAAAAGGGCGAAAAATCACAGAACAAGGTCGTCGCGCCCGCGAGTCTAAGTGTCGCGCCCGTGGGTAAGGATGCCGTGCCCTTTCCTGGGCATCTCCACTTTCTGAATATTTCTTAAGAACAGCAGGCCGCGCTCGTGGGTGATAGGGCCGCGCCCGCGGTTCTTCATGGAGAGCCCTCTCCTAGGAATCTCCCGGGCATCTCCAGAATGCAAGTAAAGGGGCTCAAAAACCCTGCCCGTGCCCACGGGTCAATGGGCCGCACCCGCGGGTCTTCTTGGAGAGCCCTCTCCTGGGGATCTCCAGGGCATCTCCAGAAACACAAATAACCCTTAAAGACTTGAGACCTGAAATCTAATTGCAACCTTCTCTTTCGATTCATAACTCCCCCTTAACACCTTCATTCTCAAATTTTTAAACTAAATGCCCAAAGATTCAAGTACCTACAAAATAATAAAAAAAAACCACGCAATAAGAATCTAAAGGGAAATCAACCGAGATGAACTAAATAAAAGAAATACAAGACCAAAAGAGTTTGAGAACTCGGGTTGCCTCCCGAGAAGCAATTCTTTATGAGGTCACTAGCTTGACCATGATAAACCATCATCCAAGAGGTGGCTTAGGATCCAATGGATTAAGCCACATACATTCTATCAAGCCTACTTCCTCCTTGCAAAAGTAGAGCTTCAAACAATGACCATTAACCATGAACTTGTTGTCTCCCGCCTCCAACTCAAAAGACCCATAAGGAGTAATCCTTGAAATCACGAAAGGTCCCAACCATTAGGACTTGAGCTTTCCGGGAAACAAACGGAGCCTAGAGTTGAATAACTACACTTTATCTCTAACCTTGAAGCTCTAGTTCCTTATATGTTGGTCGTACCATTTCTTAGTTTTCTCCTTGTATAGTCTCGAGTTCACGTAGGCATCATACCTAAGCTCTTCAAGTTCGTTAAGCTTAAGTAATCTCTTCTCACCGGCCAACGACATATCCATGTTTAGCTCCTTAATTTCCCACCAAACTTTATACTCCAACTCAACCGGCAAATGACAAGCTTTCACATAGACCAACCGATAGGGGGTTGTACCAATTGGAGTCTTGTAAGCCATCCGTAAGGCCCAAAGTTTGTCGTCATGCTTAAGGGACCAATCCTTCCTAGATTTGTTCACTATCCTTTCGAGAAGGTTCTTGATCTCTATATTTGAAACCTCCACTTGCCCTTGGGTTTGAGGATGGTAAGGTAGACCAACTTTGTGATGAACCCCATATCTCTTAAGAAGAGCTTCGAATTGCTTCTTAGCGAAATGAGAACCTCCATCACTAATTAGCACCCTAGGAACCCCAAACCGTGGAAATATGATTTCCTTGAGAAGCTTAAGCACAACCTTATGATCATTGGTAGGGGAGGGTATAGCTTCAATCCATTTAGTCACATAGTCCACCGCTACCAAGATATACAAATTCCCACATGAAGAGATAAAAGGCCCCATAAAGTTAACACCTCAAACATCAAATGGCTCAACTTCCAAATTGTTTTTGTTGAGGCATCTCATCCCTTTTAGTTATGCCACCACTTCTTTGGCACTTATCACATCTTGAAACGAACTTATGGGCATCCTTATGCATCGTCGGCCACCATAGGAGAGATTGAGAAATCTTTGCCACTGTCTTATCAACTCCTCCATGTCCTCCACACGGCAATGAATGGCAATGCTCAAGAACTCCTTCGATCTCATAGTCCGGAACACATTTTCGGAAGAGGCCATCCCCACACTGCTTAAACAAGTAGGGGTCATTCCAAAATTATTTCCACACTTCCTTGAAAAACTTCTTCTTTTGTTAAGAAGAAAACTCCAGGGGAATGACCCCGCAAGCAAGATAATTGTCTATATCCGCACATCACGGGCTAGATGTTGAAGCCATAGCCATGAGAGTTTCAAATCCTACTTCTTCATTAATTGGCACATCCTCCTTGTTCTCAAAAGGAAGCCTAGACAAATGATCCGCCACAAAGTTCTCCACTCCCTTTTTATCTCTCATCTCCATGTCAAAATCTTGGAGCGAAAGAACCCAACGGATGAGGCGTGGCCTAGCTTCCTTCTTGATCATAAGATAGCGAACCGCTATATGATTCGTGTACACAATCACTTTGGAGCATATAAGATAGGACCTAAACTTGTCCATGGCAAACACAACCGCAAGAATTTCCTTCTTTCTTGCAAAGTGTTCTACTTGAGCCTCATCAAGTGCTCTACTTTCATAGTAGATGACATGAGATATTCCTTCTTTATTTTACCCAAGCACCGCACCTACTGCAAAATCACTCGCATCGCACATTAGCTCAAAAGGCAAGCTCTAATCCGAAGCTTGCAAAGTAGGAGAGGAAATTGTTAGGATTTACAGCGATTTCAATCAAGAAAACACTTAAATAATGTGTGGGAACAAATCCTAAAATATATGATTACAATTCCAATTTGTAAATAACAAATACTTAACAAAGTATTACAATCAAGTATTTGAATTTTCAATGAAATTACTGAAAATATACAAAGACTACACTAGTGTGAAGATTCAAACTTGCCTTTCCTCCAAACCGACAAAACCAACCATGAACATGAGAATAACGGTGACCACGTAAGTCTCAAACCTTGATACTTTATCAAAGGCGTGTCAACACTTTCCTAAAGAGGTTTATTTCCCCCACACGGTACTTGGGTTAAACCGGAAATCCTCTTTGAGATTGACAGCAATTTCGTTCTTCGTACTAGAATCAAAATCAAGATGACAAATTCATAAATATTAAATTAATTGAAAGAGATTCCTCACAAAAGTTTGCAAGAAATTTGAGAGAAATTGTGGAGAATTATGTTTAGGGAGATGAAGAATATCTTCTGTTTTTTTTCCTTTCACGAATATGTCTTTTAATAAAAGATTCAACCGTCAAGAAAAAACCGCAAAACAGGAAGGCATGGGCGCGCCACCAGTTGGA
The DNA here is from genome assembly GCF_001683475.1 of Chenopodium quinoa. Classification (NCBI taxonomy): domain Eukaryota; kingdom Viridiplantae; phylum Streptophyta; class Magnoliopsida; order Caryophyllales; family Amaranthaceae; genus Chenopodium; species Chenopodium quinoa. Next base: position 395,278 of record NW_018745650.1, read on the forward strand.
GCGGGCTCTCCTATATTAGGAGCGGGCGCTAACCCCATAAACTGCGAAAATTCACTAAAAGGCTGTGAGGGGCGCAGTTTAGGCGCGACCAGTAGCGCGGGCGCTCAACCCAGGACGCGCGGGCGCGCCATCCTCACCCTCCAATTTGCTAAATTCCAGAGAGGTACGCGGTTTAGGCGCGCTCTGTGCGCAGGCGCTCCTTCATGGTCGCGATCGCGCAACCATCAACACTCTAAATATTCAACAAGAATGAGAGCTTCCTTGAGTTTTTGAAATGCCTCAAGACAAGCCTCATCAAAATTAAACACAACATCTTTCTTGAGTAATTCGGTCAAAGGTTTGGCGATGGATCAAATTTTTTTGATAAACCTCCGGTAAAAACCGACATGCCCTAGAAAAGCTCTCACTCCCATAAAATGGCATTTCTCCCAATTTAAAACCAAACTCGTCTCTTGACACCTTTTCAAAAAAATTTCAAGATTATAAAGACATGTGTCAAAAGACTAGCCACCAACACTAAAATCATCCATAAAAACCTCAATCTCATTTTCAAGCATTTTAGAAAAAATTGAAGTCATGCATCGTTGGAAAGTTGAAGGAGCATTGCATAACCCGAATGGCATTCTTTGGTATGCGAATGTTCCATATGGACATGTGAAAGTAGTTTTCTCTTGATCATTTGGATGGATGGGGATTTGGAAAAACCCGAAGTATCCATCCAAAAAGCAAAAGAAAGCATGGTGGGAGAGTCTCTCCAACATTTGGTCCATGAAGGGGAGAGGAAAGTGGTCTTTCTTTGTATTTTTGGATAACCTCCTATAATCAATGCACATTCTCCATCCGGTCACCGTCCGGGTGGAAATTTCCTGTCCTTCTTCTCCCTTAACGATGGTCATTCTACCTTTCTTTAGAACTACGTAAACTGGGCTAACCCACATGCTATCGAAGATAGCATTGATTATGCCCACTTCACACAATTTCAAGATTTCTTTCTTGACAACCTCTTGTAGGTTAGGGTTTAACCTCCTTTGAGGCTCAATCGAGGTGGATTGATCATCCTCAAGATGAATACGATGCATGCACAAAGAAGGGCTAATACCCTTGATATCATCAATGCTATACCTTATCACATCTCTATATTTTCTCAACACATCAAGCAATTTTTCCAAATCAAGACCATCAAGGGTAGCATTGACAATAATAGGGTATTTCTCTTCATTTCTAAGATAAGCATATTTCGAAGAGGGGGAAGGGGTTTGAGTTCTACCTTGGGAGGAGGCTTGAAACTCTCCTCCAATTTCTCCTCCGCTAGTTCAAGCTCATCATCCCTAAGATCATCCTCTTCCTCCATTTTGGCTTCTTCAATGGCCATGACAAACTCTTTTGCTTCTTGAAAGTGGTACTCTTCGTTGCATGTAAGAGCTTCAACCATTGGATCTTGAGGACTCATCATAACCCTTCCCAAGAAATTTAACTCTTCATTCACAACATCAACCCTATAGCATATCTTAATCATGGGGGTCTTGAGTAGCTTAAAGAACTCAAAAACAATCTTTTCTTCGGCTACCTCACATGTAATGGTGTTGTTCTTACAATTGATCACCGCCCAAGGTCTTGAGAGCTTCACGACCCAAAATCAAGGGAGTATCAACATCTTCCTCCATATCCATCACTACAAAATCACAAGGCACATAAATATGCCCAACTTAAATAGGGACATCTTCAAGCTCACCACAAGGTAGCTTCGCCGAACGGTCGGCCAATTGGATAGTTTTTCTTCTGGGGATCATTTCAATATTAATCTTTTGAGCAATGGATATAAGGATCAAACTAACGCTTGCTCCAAAATCGGCTAAGGCGCCCCTAGCTTCAATATTCCTTATCTTTACCGGCAAAGTGAAACTTCCCGGATCCTTTTGCTTCTTGGGCATCTTATGTTGAACAAGTGCACTCACTTAATGGGGAAGAGTGATGAGCTCATCATTAAGCTTCCTCTTGTTGCTGAGAATGTCTTTCAAGAACTTGGAGTATGAAGACATTTGTATCTTTTTCTCCATACTTCTCTCCTTCTCAACAACCTTCTCTTCTTCAATTTCCTTGTCTTCACTTGCACTCTCTTCTCCTTCCTTTTTTTCCTCACTATCCCCCTCCTTGGGACCATCATAGGACGTATTCGATCTTAATGTGATTGCCTTGCAAGAGTCGGGTTTCACAATGTTGGAAGGGTTAGTTTTTGATTGTCCGAGTAGAGTAGAAGGACAGTTGAAAGGAACTCTCTCGACCAATTGAGCTAGTTGTGAATCAACCACCTTGTTATGAGCCTTGACCTCTTGCATTTGTTAATTCATGGCTTGAAGTTGTTGAAGAATTTGGGTTTGAGTAGAATCGGGTTGAGATGCTTGCTCTTGACTCCTTTGAGCCGCTTGATTTTGATTGTGGTATTGGTTTTGATTATTGTGTTGGTTGTTTCTTGGGTAGCTTCCTCTTGGGTTTTGGGTTTGGAATGGAGGTGGGTTTTTGTATTGGGAGTTGGAGTTGTATGATTGTTGAGCTTGTTGATTCCATTGTTGGGGTTGGTGACCAAATCCGGGTGGTGGTTGCCTCTAAGCTACTCCACCGCCACTTCCCCTATATCCATCTTACCTTGTGTTGTATGCCGCCACATGCTCCGGGCTCAAACCTCCACAATAAGATGTATCGTGGTTCGTTCCACCACAATTTTGACAACATAATAAATTAACTTGAGGGGAGCTTGCCCCACTATTGACATTCGTATTCAACTTTGCAAGCCCTTTTGTCAAAAGCTCAATTTGATGTTGCAATTGATCAACCTTCTCTAATTCATACTTTCCACCCTTCTTTGGTGCATTCCTCCTTCTACCACCCCAAGAGTAGTTCTTCACTACCTCTTGAATTGTCGCTTCAACTTGATTTTAAGGGACCTTAATCAATTGGCCACCCGCCCCCGAATCTAAGTTAGCTCTAGACATAGGTTCCAACCCATCATAGAAGAATCAAATGAGCAAGCTTTGATTGTATTCATGATGAGGACATGCTTGTACCAACTCTTTGAATCTTTCCCAAGCTTCACTAAGACTCTCATCCGCTTCTTCCTCAAATGATGCAATCTTCCTTCTCATCTTGGCGGTCGTTTCTTTGGAAATGAACCTCTTCAAGAATGCCTTGACTACCTCCCTCCATGTTATGAGAGAGTTTGGCTTGACTTGTTTGAGCCACTTCTTTGCTCTACCCGAAAGAGATTGTCGAAATAAGTGCATATGGATGTATTCTTGAGAAACTTGGTGTGTTTGAATCATGGCAAAAAGCTCAAGGAATCTATCAAGATGCTCAATATGATCTTCACTTGGGGAGCCCGAAAATTTCCCCGCTTGATCCATTCTAGTGTATTGAGGATTAATGGTAAAGTTGGTTTCCGTGACGAGTAGGAAAATCTCCAGTGAGCTCATAATCCTCAGGATTCCCGAACTCATGAAACAAAACATCATCCTCTTGCCTCGCCATTTCCTCGCCTTGAGAACTTGAAGACCGAGAATCACTCTCACTATCAAAAATAGCACCAAAACCTTGCCCCTCTTCTTGATAAAGTCTTCGGACTTGTCTCAAAGTGCGGTCGATTTCGTTGTCAATGTAGTGTGTAGGAGGTCTTTTAGATCTCCTTTGCATCCACCAAAGCTAAGCAAACAATGCAATTAGCAATGACTAGAAAGAGAGTAAACGAACAAAATAAAAAGGCAACAAATCGAATAATAACATAATAAAAGTGCAAAACAAGTCGCTTCCCCGGCAACGGTGCCAAAAATTTTATTGGGGGATAATAGGTCGTTACTACTGCCCTTGATCAAATCTACAGTTTTTACTCCAAAACTAGCTCTATCAAATTTATGTGAGATAGTGGCAAGTTAGGGTCGAATCCCAAAGAAACGGGGGTAATGCACAATTATGAAATCTAGAATATATTGCTAGAGACAAATGGGGTATTATAGTTAGTATTGAGAAGTTCTATGATTAAACTATCTACCACAAGAGACCTAATCATGCCAAAAATAAGGAGATTGAACTAGACACTCTAAAATGAAAATGAGAATCAAATCTATAAAGATAATAAGGGTAAAAAGCACTAGGGAGAAGGGGTTCCAATTATGACCAACAAGATAACTAATGAAAATCAATAAGGGTTTATCCCAATGAGTACAAACTCTGCTCAAAGTAATTCATTCTCATGCAACTACTCAAAGCAAGTTGATGAAATCAATCAAACCTAAACTAGATCATTCTCATGCATCTAGTCTAGGACTAAAACATTGGGGTTATAGGTAACAACAATAACTCCAAGCATATTTAAGAACAAATCATCAACTCAAGGCAAAACCCAATCAATAATCAATAGAAACTCAAGCAAACATGATTTTCACCCCCTTCCCTAGCTATAATTTTATGCTAGAGAAAGGAAAATAGCCATGACAACTAAATTAAACATGTTTTCAATCCTAACACAACTTAGCATGATTCTCAATCAAAGAGAAAAAAATGAAACAAGTAAAGCTAGGAAATTTATGGAAGAAAACACAAATAAGAACAACAAAACTAAAGACTAGAGAATAAGGAAAAGAAATTACTATTATAAATGTTGAAGGATTAGCCAAACATGAAATATTTGCAATAATTTTGTAGAAAACTTGAATATCTTGATTACAAAGATAAAAACTTGAAGACTAGCTATTTTCTCTCTCTGAAAGATGTTCATATTCTCTCTCTACAAAGTGTTTTTGATGTCAATGGAATAGTGGATGCATGAAGAGTTAAGCCAAAGGCTATTTATAGTCTCTTATTAAAACAAGGAAAACGGGCATGGGAGAGGCCTCTCCAGTCAAGTTGCCGCGCCTTCTCATTCGTGGGTACGAAGTTGGAAAAACCCAGCTCGCAGCGCTCGCGGCCTTGAATGTCGCGCCCTCTCCAGGCCATCTCCCAGCCATCTCCAGAAATTTCTATGTAGCTTAGGATGCACCTGTCCACGCCCGCGGCAGTGGGACCTGCGCCCGCGGCTACCTATAGCAGCGCACCCTCTCCTTTGCATCATCTCCTTTTCCTTGAGTAAGCCACTTTAGCAACTTTAACTCCGTTTGGCAATCCAAATTATGCTAAAGAGTGCTAGGAGCTATCCTAACACACGAATAGAAGGTAAAAAGTAAAAGAAAAGATAAAAGAGAAGGAATGACACGAGAGGGAGCTAAAGTAACTAAAATAAAGGCAAACACGGTAAGAAGAGGTAAAAGCAAGTAACAAATCGGGGGAATTCTCTAGTGAAAAAGGGTGACATGGTGGCATAAATGCCACTCATCAGTAAACGCCTGCTACAAGCGGACATAGATACATTCTGGTTGTTGCCGACTACTTCACCAAGTGGGTAGAGGCGAAGGCTGTCAAAGGCATTAAAACATAGATGTTATCTCCTTCATCTGGAGAAATGTCATTACTAAGTATGGGGTACCCATGTCTATAGTCTTTGACAATGGTCCTCAATTTGAGATGCCTGCTCTAAAGAATGAAAGGAATCGTGTCCTTCCAACAAGTGTAATATTCTTATAGAGGGTTCAGAATTATTAATGAGCTAATTCTTCAGTGAGGTCAAGTGATCGGAATGCCTAGGTGGAGGTCACTTCCGATCAGTAATATTAATGTACAATTAATATTACAGCTTAATCTTGACTAAACCCTTCGGTCGAACCCAATCGAACAATCGATCCGAGACGACGAACCAATCCGAAGGATTAGTCATCGAAGTATTACGAACAAAGACGTCGGATATCGAGCTTAGAGCGTCGAGACCGAGCGTCGCAAGTCGAGTCGAATATAGAATTCGACGAGACGTGAAATTAAACAAGCAACAAGTTTGAGCCTAGTCGTAGCCTCGCATTGGCCTAGCTATGTGAGTGCTAGGTTAGGCGAGGTCCCAACCTATGCGTTCCTAGCACACGCACACCGCATGGCACAACCATCGCAAGATGCGTGCATGCGGGTGGTGTGGTTGTGCATGGCTAGGCGTGCTAGCATAGTAGCCTTAGCAATCGCATCATGCTAGGCCACGCACCAAGCCCTTCGCTAGCTAGCAAGCATCGCAAGGCCAGCAGCATGCTAGGCTTGCTGGGTCTTGCTATCGCAAGCAAAGCAGGCATGGTGCCTTCCGTGCATGCTAGCGTTCTAGGGCCTAGAGCCTAGCTCATCGCAGCCTCGCATATCGCATAGCACCATGCAGTAGCAAGCAGCGTGCTGGGCGTGCTGGGCTTTGCGTGTGTGGTAGCAAGCAGCAGCCTCGCACATCAGCGCCTAGTAGCACCCACCAAGCAGCAGCGAAGTATGCGTGCTAGCTGGCTGTATGCTGGCTGGCTGAGCATATGTTACGAGCTGGTTGGCGATGTGCTAGCTGGCTGGCTGGGCTGACCATCCTAGGTGTTAGGCTCCAACTGGCAGCCTTAGAAGCCAAGGCAGGCTGCCAGCCAGCCAAGTGGAGGAGTGGCTCGGTTTTTGTGTGGGGAACATTGGTTGGTGTTTTGCCTTGGGGAGCAAGGTGGGTTGGTCCCCTTCCTTGGTGGTCCTCACCTTCTCCCTCTCGTCCCATTGCCACTTTTATCTTGCTGATTGATTTAGCATTTTATTTTGTTTTTGATTAAACTAAAATAGGGAAAAATGCAAATATCCCACATTGATTGAGAATGGGAAATTAAGGTTCATTTCCCTATAAATACCCAAGTTTTGGGATTTGGGAAGAACTCTTGTGTGCAACTAAAAAGGCATCTCCTTAGTAAAGTGTGAAAACCTTAAGTTCGTAAAACTCTTGTTTTTATTGGTCAAGTCTCGACTACCCTTCGGGACTAAGACCGCTCGGGTCGGGTTTGTGGGTACAAGCCGTTAGGGACCGTCGCGCTTGCGAGGTTTAGGTATTCAAGTAAGTGGTGGAGTTCAAGCAAAGCACGCTTTAAGGGTAAGAATGTCTTTTCTCTTTCTCTCTTTTATGTTGTTAAATATGTGATTAAATATTTAGTTGCTTTAATTAGTGAGCGGGTCTTGGGCGGGTTTTTCATCCCCGTAAAGTTGGACTTTACGAAACCCAACAAAGAACTGGTAGGGAGACCAAGGGATCTCCACGTTTTGTGAGCCATCAGGACGACTAAAAAAGGGGCGACTGGTGAAACCCCATTTCTCATGGTTTATGGGGAAAAAGTTGTTTTGCCTATTGAGCACTATGAGTCGACTCTTTGAGTCATGATTTATGACGAAGAGGCTAACTAGGAGGCCATGCGGCTAGCATTGGACTCACTTCCAGAATGCAGGGGCAATGCGACTTTGCGTCATGAGATCTACCGTCTGAGAATGACAAGATCTTACAATAAAAGAGTGCACAAGCGCCCCTTGAAAGTAGGGGACTTTGTGTTACGGAAAATGGAAGCAGTTGGTAGGGAAAACGAGCAGGGAAAGCTGACTCCTAATTAGGATGGCCCCTACCAAATCTATGAAGAAGTTAGAGGTGGAACCTACCGCCTGGAAACCCCAGACGGTAGGCAGCAAGCCAGAACTTGGAACGTAGACAACTTGAAAAAGTACTACTTTTGAGATTTTGTAGATTATTTGTACATGAAAGCATATCAACAGAATTTAAAATTTATTTAAGTATTTTATAATTCCTCCCAGTGGGGCAAGCTGCCTGTGCAATATACAGTCGGCTTATGGCTTTTAATTACCTACTCTAACATGAGTAAAATTGCTAAGTCTAGACAACTTAGCAACTATTTTCTTTTCTGAACAACTTATTGAGGCCTATGGCCGGAAGATCAACTTAAGGCCCATGCGTTGATGATCCTAATAAGATTAAACTAATACGTCTGTCCCAAACTTGAGCAAGTGTCCAAAGACATCCATCCGAGTGAATTCGTCGCAGAGAGCATCTCCCATTTGGGTGGCACATTGCTCTATAAACCTAAAACAAACAGTCCTACCAAATGTGTCTAAGACAACCTTGCAGTTGTTTTACATGAGACGAAGATAAACGTGCCGCTTACTTCAAACAAGTGGTAGACAGTTAAAATCTAAGTCACTAACCGTCTGCTATTGCTTGGGACAATATAGTCGGCATTAGCTGAGTTCTAAACTTGGTAGATAGTTTGGTAATAAGCTATGTCTAACATAGCAAATGATGAAACAACATGCGGCGACAACCGACTGTTTTTTCTATTTATTAAAATTCAAGTGACTGATTAACCCCAAAGGTTAACTCATAGTTGCTCGACCTAGCCAATCTAAAATGGAACCTAAACGATACGAACAGAGCCGCATGTACTTTTGATAAACAATCGGCATTTGGCCACTCTTCCTATTTTAGGTTAGCCAAACAATTAAAGCTACCGCCTGTAGCTCAACAAGCGGTTGCTACTTTAGTTAAACGTCCCGTTTGGCGCCTATTTTTGTACAGGTACCAAACAAACACAAATCACAATCAATAAAGTAAACTAAGTAAGTATAGTTCGTCTAAAGAACTATATTGAGGCCTAGAGGTGCATCATGCGGAGGGTATGACCGTCTATCTAATGGCCGTCTGTCCGCCTGGATTGGGCCAATCACCATAAGTTATTAATTGACTTAGAAATCAGCCATACTCCAAAGTATCAAAGTTTTCCAAGTTAATCCATCAGCCTTTGAAAACCAGGAGCACAACCCCCAGGGGAAAAAAAATCGGTAAATAAAGCATTCATGAAAAAAGAGGCTACATACACTTAGCAAAATTCATGACATGCAAAAATTTAAAACAATAAATTTGGAGAAACCGACCAAAACTGTCGGATGTTTAATATTCATGATAATAGGCGGCATACTGCTCTCGGTTGGTGGCAGACGACTCTGCCTAATTTGCTCCCAATTCTACTAAGGGGGACTCTCGCACATTTTCTAGCCGAGAGTGCCTCTCTTCAGACTCATCCGAGAATTTACTAGAAGTACTTGGCTCAGAGTCGCTGTATGAGCTCTTGGATGAGGAGTCTGCCTGGTGGGCTAGATCAACAAAGCCTGACATATCATTGTGTACCTCCTCTCCTGATTTTTCTAAAATAGAATCACTGGGTGTGCTTGGGGCACCAGGCTGCACGTCAGACAATTCATTGAGAGGCGCGTAGAAGGAAGAGCCGTCTGAATTTTTCACCGTTGCGGTTCTCTTTGTTCTGGCCATGGTGTCCTACACAGACACATAGAAAGTCGGACTTGGGGCAGTTCGCAAAGGGTGATTTAGCAAGGGGCAGTCGGCACTCTTACTTCTTGATTCAGCTGTCCCTGGTGACCGGCTGATCAATAACCTAGGTCGTGCCATATGCTTTTAGGAAACCATTTTCAAAAAGAAAAAGAGAAACAAAGAGAAAATGCAATAGAAAACAGGCGGCTACCTTTTAGAAAAGAAGACTTGAAGTTCTTGAGAAACGGGCGGCTGTTTGAGCAGGCGGTCCAAAATCAAGCGGTAGTCGTCCAAAATGTTACAGCTTTTGTGTCAAAAATTTTGTCTAAAAACAGTTCTAGAATGTCCAAATGATTTTTGCCAATCAGAGCGTGGCACCTTTCACAGGCGCCACATGGCATGCCATGTCACCCCTGTGAGGGGCAAATGATTAGGGGATTTCTCCCGCAAGGTGGACTAATTAAACTCTGCCACGTGTCATCCACATGGACCATCTAGAGCCCACCACATGTCACCTCATGAGAGGTCCAAGATGGACCAATCAAGCCACGACACGTGGTAGGCAGATTGCCAACTAGGAAAGTGGTCTTTAAGGGCCCAAATACCTAGGCAAGCCCAGTAAGTCCTAGGTTTCTGAAAACCTAGTACTAGGCACACATTTCAAGATCCTATAAAAGGGAGATGTTCCCTTTAAGGAACATCATTCAGAAATTCCAAAACACACGTGTACATTGTTTGCTGCGCATTAAACCCAGCATTAATTGCAGTCTTTGAGAGCTAAGGCTCGGATATTGAGACTATCTCAGACTTTCGGATGGTCACTCCCCTTCCGAGAGGAGCTTGTTCCCCTTTACATTTTGGAACTTTACTTCTACACACGTTCTAACTTAAATCGTTGGAGGCGGAAATCCCATCCACAGGAGTCTCCGTTTTTTTGCAGGTACATGCGTCCAGAAGGTAGTCTTGCTGTTGTAACTCTCCCGCAGGACATCGTAAAAACCCCGAAACGGTATGCAGACCGTATTTAGATTTACAAAAATACATAACGAATCGTAGTCCATATTTACTATCCTAGTCGGGCTCCACAAGTTAACATTTTCACAAAATCTGTGATACAATATACATTCCATTCATCCATTCACTATGTGTGAATGGCCCATGCATTTTACAATGAAAACAAGTAACAATGCATAACACGCGCAAACTAGTAAGTAACTTAGGTGGTTAATCCGATTAACACGCCTAGTTTAAACTAGTCAAAGTTGTTAACTGATTATGTGATTAAGACGCAATAAATTAGCTCAAGTAATTAACGAAGCTCCCACTAAATTCCGCATCAAACTTAATTAATCTAATTAATCAAGCTGGTTAACCTATATTTTGCCAAATTATTTTGCAAGTGCCAGATGAACCGAGGCCTAGCCTCGTTAAAATAATTAAATAATTTATTAAAACGGCCCAAATAATGTAAAGTTATAGCCCACAAAATGACCGAGTGCCTAGCATCCAAGTCATGGGGCTGGGCTTGCTAGGCACCAAGGCCTTAGGCTATGTGTGCCTAGGGTGCTGGCCTGCTGCCCCTAGTGCCGCACAAAAAACCGTACCCTATGCACACACCGTAGCACCAAGTGTGCACTTACTTGCACACACCACACTTTAGCGCATCAAGTGGGCAAGGTAACCAACATACCCACCTTGGCAGACACATGTGGGTTGCGTAAGCAGCCCAACTAGCCCAAGGGTGTGTTTTTTAGCAGTCCTTCCCTCGATTTGCGTGCACTTGTCTTTGGATTTTAATCCCGATATGTGTGTGGCATAAAATTGATTCTAAATTTATTTTAGAACCATCATTGAGCAAGAATAATAAATAAACCCATTCATCCAATGAAACATTTCTTACACTAACTTAGGTATAATTGAAAAATTACATCTTCAAATATGAAGATTAATTAAATTTCAATAACAGGTTTTGAATTTTACGACTTTAATCAACTCAAAGATGATTAAATCAAAAAATTAGTTCAACATGGAATTTAGAAATCAAAGTTCCAACCAAATAAACAATTAAAGGTTGTATCTATAACATATTAGGGACTTCAAAATTACACATTCACCACAAACATTCACACTTGAAGCAATTAATTTGCAAATTGTGAAATTTCAAGTTTATGTGAAAAATGAGCTTACCAAATCAAGCACCAATTATGACTTCATAAACATGCTTAATAAGGTTTAATACTGCTGTAGATTAGTGATGCAACCATACATTTAATCTACCTTTAACATGCCATAATTAATCAAGGTTTAAAGATTTAATTTATTTTTTTTTTCAAAAACAAAAAACCCCTTGAAAAACATGATCTTGGGTAGATTTTGGATTCTAGAAAGTCCTCAAAAAGCGTCTAAAACGAATTAGAACATCAATTCCACTCAAAATTCACAACTTTTGAGTAGAACTCTGGGTTCATAAGCCAAAATTAGTAAAATACGAGACTAAGACTAATTAAAACGAGTTTCTAATCTAATTAGAAAACAAAACCAGAAATTTATATCCATTGTAAATCACCTCAATTAATTATTAGTAACAATAATTAAACTGAGCGTGGCTCCGATACCGTTATTGGGTTTCGTAGCGTCCAACACTATGCGGAATGAAACACGCCCAAGACTAGCACACTTGTTAAGGTAACTAAATATGCAATTACAAAAATAAACAACAAAGAGAGAGAAAGAGAAAAGACATTCCTACCCTCGACGCGTGCTTCGCTTGCTTACAAGCTCTTACTTGAAAGCTCTAGCCTCACAAGTGTGTAGGCCTCCAACGGCTCGTACCCTCGATTCCACCCGAGCGGTCTCTACCCCGAAGCATATTCGAGGCTGGACCAATAACATATTAAGAGTATTACAAACTTAAAGGTTTTCTCACTTATGAGGAGATGCCTTATTGAGTTCAACTCAAGTGCATTTTCCAAAACCAAAACCTTGACTTCCCATTCCCTAACAATGTGAGAGAATTGCATTTTTCCCAATTTATTTTAATCTAAAAACAAATTAAAAAGCAAATCAATCAACAAGCTCCAAGTGGCACATGGTGAGCAAGGGTAGTTGAGGACCACCAAGGGTGGGGGGGGACCAAAGCCCCCCTTCCTCCCCAAGCAATCCCCTTAAAATCGGTCCCCTTAAAATCCTATGAGTTGTCCATGTACAGCTGGCTGCAAGCTCACCATGGCTGCCAAGGCCGCCCAACTGGCGCTAGGCACCTTGGCTGGGCTAGAAGGCTAGCTCGCACTCTCATTCGCGCAACAAGAAAGCCACGAAATACGGGCTACTGCTACTGTTGTGTTGCGATGGCTAGCAATGCCCAGTAGCTGCTTGTGGTTGGTGCTGTTATGTTAGAAAGCACGCACAACCATAGCACACGCACACATAACATGCTGCTTGCGATGCTTGTGTTGTATGAGAGGCTCGTTGCTAGGCCTAACATGCTAGCACGCATGGGGCGCTAACTGCTAGCTTGCTTGCGGCCATTCCTTTCGATTGGGTTGGCAGCTTAAGCTAGCCTAGCACTCGCATGGCTAGGCCAATTTGAGGCTATGACCTAGCTCGTACTTGTTGCTTGCTTAATTTCTCGTCTCCTCGAATTCTAAATTTGACTCGACTTATGACGCTCAGTTTTGACGCTCCAAGCTCGATATCCGACGTCTTTGTTCGTAATACTCCAATGACTCTTCTAATCCTTCGAATTGATTCATCGTCTAGGATTGGTTATTCGATTTGGGTGCGACCCGAAGGGTTCAGTTAAGATTAAGCTGTAATATTAATTATACATTAATATTATTGATCTGAAGCGGCCTCCACTTAGGCATTCCAATCACTTGACCTCACGGAGAATTAGCTTTCTAATAATTCCAAACCCTCTATCAGAATAATACACTTTTTGGAAGGACACCATTTCATTCATTCCAAACCCTCTATCAGAATAATCTTTAATTGTTTATTTTGTTGGAACTTTGTTTGTTAAATTCCATGTTGAACTAAATTTTGTATTTAATCATTTTTTATGTTGATTAAAGTCCTTAAATTTAAAAACTTGTGATTCAATTTTGATTAATCTTCATATTGGAAGATGTAATTTTTCAATTTTGATTAATTTTTCAATTGGATGAAAGGGTTTATTTTTCCAACCCCCTTTAATTTTGTCAAATCTCATTATTAATTTTCATTTGATTAAATTAATTATGAGTGTAGCCCTTCTTTTTGAAGCATCAAGATAGACCTTTATTGATTTAAAGAATGTTTCTTGAATAATTTAGGCCTGTGCACTATTTAAATTGAATTTAATAAAGTTGGAGTTATTTTAATTTTTCATTTTGCTCTAAATTAATTCTAAAATAAATTTAGAATTAATTTTATGTCACACGTATATCAGGATTAAAATCCCGAAATAATAGCACGCAAATCAAGATAAAATCACTAAAACGCCACAAAGGCTAGCCGGGGTGCTCATGCAACCCACATGTGGCTGCCTTGGTGCGCATGGTGGTGCTCCCACCTCAAAGCGTTGCGGGTCTGTGGCAGGGCTAGGAGTGTGCAATGGATATGCTTGAGGCTTGTGGTGCGTGGCTGCTAGGATGCTCGTAATGCTGCTGGGCAGCAAGGCTGGGAGCCCCAAGCAGGCCCAGCCACACCTGCCAACACGCGTGCTAGCATGCGCAGCATGCTGCAATGCATGCTTGTGCTCGAAGGCGCAGTAACGCCTTGCTAGGCATGCTGCCAGCGCCCAAGCAGCCCCAGCCGTAGCCTTGGTGCCTAGAAGGCCTAGCCCATGGCTAGGATGCTATGCACTCGGTTTAGAGTAGGTTGATTTTTTCGATGCGTGGGCTACGTGTTTTGCAAAATTTTGTTGTTTTAATTTATTAAATTATTTTACGAGGCTGGGCCTCGGTTTTTACGGCTCTGGGAAAATTTTAATTTTGACAAAATTTGGGATAACCGGCTTAATTAATTGGATTAATTAAGTTGGATGCGAAATTTAGTGGGAGCTTCGTTAATTGCATGAAATAATTGTGTCTTAATCACAAAAAATGTTAAACAACTTTGACTAGTTTTAATTAGGCGCATTAATTGGATTAACCACCTAAGTTAGTTACTAGTTCGCACACGTTATGCATTGTTACTTGTTTTTCGTTGGAAAATGCATGGCCCATTCACATATATAGTGAATGGAAGATATATTGTTTCACAAGTTTCGTGAAAATGGCAACTAGTGGTGCCCGATTAGGATAGTAAATACGGACTGCGATCCGTTATGTATTTTTATAAATCTAAATACGGTCTGCGTACCGTTGAGTATTTTTGTACCTTAATATTTAGATTAATCCTAGTCGTAGTAGCTAGTAATCTTTTTATTTTGGTGAAGATATTTAAAAGACGGTGTTTCTATGAAGACGAGCCAAGATGAAGACTCTTGATGATTTAAAGATTTCAAAGGGTCATGCTAGTTGCCAAATGCATCTTATTTCATGTTTGCTATATATAATTGTCCTCTTATATATGCGAATGATACGCTAGGTGCATGTTTAGGATTTCAAATGTTGCGATGATTAATTGAGTTCACTTAAATCAACCAACATAGAAACCCTAGGTCCCTATAATATTGAGCAAAAATATGTCATTCCAAAAACAACACTTACCGAACTAATGTTAATTTCATCCCGAAAGATTGGAAGGAAAAGCCCTTCTTGCATTTTTTAGACATTTTCCTCAAATCATTGGACGATGTTCTCAATATAAGAGTCACCAAGAGTGACAATGGAAACTATGATGGACTCGTGTTTGATTTGACTAGGTCACTCTCAAACATGAAGATAAAGCCACCGGATGTGGGTTGTCTTGCTAAGGAAAGGCGTCGGCTTTGGTCAAGGGTTTACAATACCAAATTGAGACCCGGGATGTCCCTACGACCACATGTGCTTGGAATGACTAGGCTCTTTAAACACATGAAACTTCTCAGAATCTCGTTGGAGGATGAGATGGCGGGGCATATCTTGCTTGCTTCACTCCACTCGGGCTTTGATGCACTTAGAGTGCGTATAGCTGCAAGAAAGGAGCCACGCTCTTTAAAAGAGGTGGTGCAACTACTTAGCCGAGCCACCGCCTATGGAGATACCGAGAGGCCCTTGAGAGCAAGGAGGAGGGAGTTTAAGAACAAGGCAAGGATGTGGTGCTTCTATTGTGGTGGGCAAGGCCACTACAAGAAGGAATGCAAGCTCTCCCGAAAGGAGGAGGAGGATAGGAATGTGGCATCTGCCTCAGGTATCTTCATTAACACTTGTGTTTAAAGATATTCATAGGTATTGGATACCATGTATAACTCACTTTATGCTTCCTTCTTAGGAACCAAGTGAGAGGGCATCACAAGTAAGAGGGTATTGCATACCATGTGTATCAACAAGCAGACGACAAAGATAGTCTTTTGATCGTGCTTGCAGGCACATTTATTTTGTCTATGACTTGTAATTAAACAATGGTTGTTTTCTTATGCTTTTGAATATACTTTTGATCTATGGAGTTGGACACCAAGTTATTTTGATCACAAGACATAATCAATGGTTGGTTTGTTAAAATGTCTTGTTTATATGTTCTATAAAATTGCATATGTTTAGACAAATTTATAATGCCGCCAAAAGGGCTAAGACAATCGAGTCGAATTAAACCTACTTGTGGCATTGTCGTCTTGGCCACATTAACGTCAAACGCATCAAGAAACTTCTTCAAGAAGGTGTTCTTGACTCAATTGACTTGGAGTCATTTGAAAATTGCGAAGGATGTCTATTAGGCAAGATGATAAAGCAACCATTCTTCAAGTTGGGAGAAAGGGCAATTGGGCCTAATACATACGGACGTATGTGGACCAATGAGTACACCCGCATGGCAAGGTTATCGATATTTCATTACCTTCACCGACGACTATAGTAGAAATGGTTATGTATACCTTATGTCGAATAAATCTGAATCTTTTGAGAAATTCAAAGAATTTTAGAGTGAAGTTGAAAATGAACTTGGCAAGAAAATAAAAGCACTTCGATCGGATCGAGGTAGCGAGTATTTGAGCTATGAATTCGACGATCACTTGAAAGAAAATAGTATTCTTTTAGAGTTGACTCCTCCAAGAACTCCACAATGGAACGGAGTATCCGAACGGAGAAATCAAACCTTGTTAGATACGGTTCAATCAATGATGGGTCTTAGTGGACTTCCTATCTTTTTATAGGGACACACACTTCTAACTGCGGCACTAACACTGAACCGTGCTCCATCAAAAGCTGTCGAAAAGACTCTATATGAATTATGGATGAAGAAACCTCCGAGGTTGTCTTTTCTTAAGATTTAGGGTTGCAAAGTATATGTCAAGAGATTAATTTCTTACAAACTTCACCCAAAATCAAACAATTAAGTGTTTCTTTGTGGGCTACCCAAAAGAAACCAAGGGGTATTACCTCTATAATAAATCGGAGAACAAAGTCTTTGTTGCTTTTGATGGTTTCTTTTTGGAGAAGGAACACCTTTCCAAAATGACAAGTGCGAGGAAAATCAAACTTGACGAAGTTCGAGAGGAATAGCAAGAAAGTCAACATGACAAAACTGACAATTGAAGTGCTTTAGAAGCAGCTATTGACATTGGTAAGAGTCAAACCGACAATGCAAATGCTCAACCTATTACCCTGCGTAGGTCGCAACAGCCAAGATCTCAACCAATGAGATACCTTGGTATTGTCTTAACCAAAGATCAAGATATCCAAGTTATGGATGGAGATGAGCTAGCGACATACAAACAAGCTATGACAAGCCCCGACTCTGCTAAACGGCAAGAGGCCATGAAATCCGAGATGGACTCCATGTTTGAAAATCAAGTCCGAGACTTGCTTAATTTGCCTGAAGGTTATAAACCTATCGGTTGCAAATGGATTTTCAAATTGAAAACATACAAAGTTGGAAATGTATCTATATACAAAGGTAGACTGGTGGCAAAAGGTTATAGGAAAATTCACGGAGTTGATTTTGATTTAACCTTTTCACTAGTTGCAATGCTTAAGTCCATCTGGATCATCCTAGCAATTGATGCATATTACGATTATGAAATATGGAAAATGGATGTCAAAACTGCCTTCCTTAACGGGATTTTGGAAGAAACTGTGTATATAACATAGCCGGAAGGTTTTGTTGATCCTAGCAATGTTGGGAAGGTATGCAAGCTTAAGAAGTCCATTTATGGACTAAAGCAGGCAAGCAGAAGTTGGAATTTGCGATTCGACGAAGCCATTGGTAAGTTTGGTTTTATAAAGAATCCAGATGAGTCTTGTGTCTACAAGAAGGTCAGTGGGAGTGACACCGCATTACTAGTCTTATATGTCGATGACATATTACTCATTGAAAATAGCACTAAACTATTAGAGTCCGAAAAGGGCTGGCTAGGAAAGTGTTTTTCAATGAAGGACTTAGGAGAGACACAGTACATATTAGGCATCAAGATCTATAGGGATAGATCTAATAGTATGATTGGATTGAGCCAAAGTACTTATATAGATAAGGTACTGGCACGATTCAACATGGAAGGGTCCAAGAGAGGGCACCTTCCCATGTCCCATGGCATAACTCTCAGCAAGAATTAGTGTCCACAAACACCTGATAAGGGAGAGAGAATGAGTCAGATTTCATATGCTTCGCTTATTGGATCGATCATATATGCCGTGATATGTACTAAGCCGGATGTATCGTATTTCTTGAGTGCCACGAGCCGTTACTAGTCAGACCTAAGAAAGGCGCATTGGACTGCGGCCAAGAATATCCTTAAGTACGTGAAAAGGAACAAGGATAAATTACTGGTCTATGGTGTCTGTAAAGAGTTAGTTGTTGAAGGTTATACTAACGCGAGCTTTCAGACTGACAGAGATGACTCCAAGTCACAGTCGGGGTACATATTTTTCCTTAATGAAGGAGCGTTTAGTTGAAAGAGTGCTAAGCAGAGCACCACTTCAGATTCTATAACTAAAGTCGAATACTTTGCTGTTTCGGAAGCTGCTAAGGAGACTAATTGGATTCGTAAGTTCATTGGTGAACTTGGTGTTGTACCCTCAATAAAGAGTCCAATAGACCTCTATTGTGATAACAATGACGCTATTGCTCAGGCTGGGGAGCCAAGGGAACATCAGAAGGTCAAACATGTCAAGCGGCGATTTCACATGATAAGGGTATGGAAATCCGAAGGTGAAATCAGAATTTGTAAGATTGGAACGGACGACAATGTAGCCGATCCTCTAAATAAACCTTTATCCCAAGTGAAGCACAACAAGCATGTTGAGGCAATGGGAATCAAGCACATTGGAGATTGGCTTTGATTTCCCTGTATAGATGTTTTAATTAAACTCAAAGTCTTAATGTTAAACACTATGTTGAATCATTCAATTTTGGAGCAATTAAATTTTCTGCAAATTTGTGATTACTCCATATCTATTTAATTTTAGTTAAGAATTAAATAATGAGTCCATTCGATTATGAGAATATTCAAAACAAGGTATCAAGACCATGTCTTGGATAAAGAAACACTTGTTAAGTGAACATTGAATATTTTAATAGAAAGTGTTTCGGGGTTTTCTGATGTCCTGCGGGAGAGTTACAATTCCGAGACTGGAACCGGACGCCTGTACCTGCAAAACAAACGGATGCTCCGGTTGACTGGAGATCCGCCTCCGACGGTCAAGTTAGTACTTGATTAAGGAGTAATTAATGCGGAAATTAAAGTGATTGGGTCTCTCTAGGTGAGAATGTTTAATGTGTGTAATCTGCGTCCTCCCCCTTAATGAGGATTAAGGGAGGTATTTATAACCTCGAGAAACGTGTCAATCCTAGGTTTAGGCTAACCTTGGGCTGATTGGGATTCCCTCGGAAGTTGGGCCTAGGTGGCCGACTTCTCCATTAGGCATGGAGTATGCCACGTGTCATGACATAATAGGTCCAGGGTGGACGAATAAGCGTATGCCACGTGGCAAACCCTCAGAGGTCCAACTGGGGGACACTTGGCAGGACCTGATTGGCCCACGTGGCGCATTCCGATTGGTGGGAGCAAAATCCCCAATCATTTGCCCCTCACAGGTGGCACGTGACTGGTCACGTGTTACCTGTGACAGGTGTCGCCCTGTAACAAGCGACGGCCTGCTACAGGTGTCACTCGGCGAAAGGCCGAGAGGTTCTCCCGCCCAAATTTTGAATCCCGGAAGTGACCCTTTGCCTTCTCACCTCGCCTATATAAGGGAGTGTTGCCTTCGGTCATTTTCACACTTGAGAACTTTGTGAGAGAACATTCGGACCCCTGAACTTGCTCTGACATTTTGGACCCTTTCTGCCTACCGCCTGCTCTGACAAGCCGACTGCAAAGGATTTTTAGAACTTCATCAATCGTCACTCGTTCAGGTAACCGTCGGTTCTCTTACTCTTAATTTTCTCTTTACTTTATTCTTTTTTGAAATGGCACCACGGAAGCACACGACACGACCTAGGTTAGCGATCAGCCGGTCACTGGGGACGGCTGAATCTAGGACTAGGAGTGCCGCCTGCCCTTTTCTGGACCCATCTTTGCCCTTTATACAAAGTCCGACTGTATCTGTGTCTATGCAGAACATGATGGCCAGAACAAAAAAGACGGCTAGGATCTCGAACTCAGACGGCTCCTCCCACCGGGTGCCGATTAGTGAAACATCTGACCAGGCGCCAGATGTGGAAGTGAAACAAAGCGGCTTGAAAGCCGGCAGTTCTGAGGGAGGAGTTAAAGTGACCCCTTCCCATTTTACAGTTGACAATTCTACATTCTCTCCTGCTCGTTTTAAAGGAGAGGAGGCGGGCCCCTCTGGGAGAGGGGAGGAGTCGTCCTCTTCGGACTCGTTAGAGGACGAATCCGAGTCTAGCTCTTCTGGCCATGCTTCTCATGACACAGAAGAGAAAAACAGTCGCCTACAAGAGGCGAGGCTTTCTCACGCAGTTGAGAAGGGGGACAATTGGGCGGAGCCATCTGCCTCTCACCGAGAGCAAAATACCCCCTACTACTGCACGGTACCTCGGGGCCGGATCACGGCCATGCAAGAAAAAGTGGGAAGCTTTATTGCAAACCACACAATTGGCCCCGCCTTTTTAGTGTTCGTGCCGGATCTAGAAGACACAGTCGTCTGGCCGGCTGGTACTAGTTATGATGGCGCCTTCTTTGGCTGCTACGAGGCGGCCATCAAGGCTGGGCTGCGCTTCCCACTACATCCGGCTGTTCAGCGGATCTTGGATG
Organism: Chenopodium quinoa; assembly: GCF_001683475.1. Classification (NCBI taxonomy): domain Eukaryota; kingdom Viridiplantae; phylum Streptophyta; class Magnoliopsida; order Caryophyllales; family Amaranthaceae; genus Chenopodium; species Chenopodium quinoa. The sequence continues at coordinate 415,842 of NW_018745650.1, forward strand.
GGTATGAGTTGGGGTTATGGCAGTTAGCCCCGAACTCCTGGGTCAACGTACTCGGCTATGTGGCCGGGTGCGAACTACACGGGGTGGAGCCGAACTTCGAGGCTTTCGCCCACATGAACTACCTCAGCCGGACCCCTAAGGCAGGCGGTACCGGCTGGTATCAATTGACGAGCCACAGGGGCTACCTCATGACAAGAGGTAAAGCAAACAAATGGAAGGTTTGGCGGAGCACCTTCCTTATCATTGAGAGTTCAGACACAGAGCTGAACAAGCGCTTCAATAGGTGGAACAGGAATCCGCCCCTTCTTGCAGGCGGCCGCAGCATGCCGCCTGTTCCCCCCAAGGCTAAGAAAGAGATCCTAGATAAAGGACTCTTCAAAGTAGAGTCGAAGGTGAACTCTACTTCAGGGGTACGAGAGCAAGTACCCCTACACTGCGTCCCGAGCTTCAAATGGCTCTACGACGAGTACTTTTTGGCCGCCTGTGGCCTCAGCAGTCGGTGCTCAAGAGGTAGCCGGCCTGTCGAATACTTTGTTGTTCCATGCATTTCTGTTATGACTTTTATTAACTTTGCTATTTGTTTTTGCAGCGGACGCCATGAGCAAAATTACCGCCTCCAAGACTGCGGCGGCCATGTTGCGGGCCTCCATCATGCAACAGTCTTCAACCGACTCCCCCAACAAAGGGGCACCCTTGGTGGGCTTCGAACCTTTTCGAACCTTTTCTTCTTTTTTAGACGGGCGCTCCAAGAGCTTCTTCTTCCCAACAGCCGGACTCCAAGGCCCGGAGGACGACTGTTGCGAGCTCTCCTGGTTCTGCCAGGAAACATGCGGCGGCTGAGAAACAGCCGGCCACTCCTTCCAAAACTCCAATTGGGCCGCCTAGAAGTATGAAGTTGTCCTTGTAAATTTTAGACTTGCTCCCTTCTTTACTAGGTCTAATCCGTTTGTCTATGCTTAATGCAGTCGGCCCTCAGGAGCCTGACTTGGTCGAGGTCGCCAAGTCTATGATCAAGGTCGTTCCTCCAGCTGAAAGGGAGGCGGTCAAGGGTTTCGGCACCCTTGACCTAGACGGGATTGCAAGAGTCCTTGCTGAGGTATACTTAACATATTTTTGAGTATTTGAATTCCAGGGCGCCTCTTTTTTTATTTTATTTTTTTTTGTTTGGAAACTGGCGCCTGTTCCCCCTTTTACTTAGGCCCTGCTCCGAGTAAACGGCCTCCGTAAGCCGCTTGACAAGAAGAACAAAGAGGTAAAGGCTGCAAAAGATATGGCCGCCTCTGACTGTGATAAGGCAATGTTTCAAATTGCCCAAAATGAGGTTCTGACAATTGATATTCTTTATTATCAGGCGCAGGCTACCGCCGCTATCCGGGCTCAGTTAGAGGCGGCCCAGAAGAGGAATAGCGAGCTGGAGGCGGCCATCAACAATCTCAAGGCCGATCTGAGACCTCTTCGCCAAAAGATGTCCTCAAACGACACCTTGGAGAAATCCTTGGCGGCTGTTAAGGAACGCCTAGTGACCCAGGAGAAGAGTCTTACTCAGGAGCTCTCGGAAAAGGCCAAGCAAGAAAAGAAAGAGCTGGTCCGGGAGATGATGGAAGACTCTGCTCAAATCCAGCGCATGGCTTGGGGCCGCCTCTTCCCCAATGCCGACTTTGCCTCCTGGGAAAAAACGTACCGCTAGTGTTCTAATAGATATAATCAAGAGATCCTGGCGGCTGCTGAGGACGAGGCGTTGGAGGAGGAGGAGCAGCCGGTAGTGGCGCTTGTGCCGCTTGGGGGTAATGCATCAAAGAAGGATGCAGCTAAAGCCGAGTCCAGCAAAAAGAGTGCTGACCAGGCGGCAGCTGCTAATATTTAAGATCTGCCCCCTTCTTAAGCTTTATGTCTTCTTTCCACGGCCTGCGTGCCGTTTGTTTGTATTTACCCGGCCAGGGGGCCGGGGCTCTGAATATTTGGCCGGTCTTTAATGACCGGCTTCCTTTTAATGAATATTTTTGTTTTGCTTCAAATTTGTTTAAGTATTGAATATTCTGATATCCAATTGCACACTATACCGACTGTTTTACATGGCCGATAGTTGCAGACAGGTACGGATAGTTAGTCACGCCGCCTATGCCCCTGGACGACTGGTTGTCTGTTTCCAGGCTAGGCGATCAGTCGGCCATTTATCCAATCGGTATTCGACCCATTTTAATGACTGGATCCCCTTTAGGCAGGCGGTCCTGTCATTTGTAAAATTAACCAAGTAGGAAAGTGGTTTCCTACCTGTCATGTTTTTAGGCTAGAGACTTTAGGCAATCTAGGCCGACTGTTCCCCGCCACATTTAATCTAGTGTGAACAGGTGCTGTGTGAACACCTTTTTAGTTTCATACTAAATTTTTAAGGAGTGAGCAAGTAAACATGATTGTTACCTAGTCGCCGAGTGACTGAGTAGTAGAGGTTTCAAACGGTGGGTACCGGTTGCTCCCCTTTATTCGCCAATGTTTGCTGGCTATCAACTCATAAGATACCGACTGTTCTTATCCCAAGTAGTCCAGTCGGTTGGTTGACACGGATGGTTACTGCGAACACTTGTTTGACCTGATTAGTCAGTTAAGTGAGAGGTATCCTTGTCCGGGAAACAGCTACGTGGTTGTCTTGTTTAGACAGTCGTATAGGTGCCGTGTAATGATTTTATTGAACAATGTTCCACCCAAAAGGGAGCTGCTCTCAGCGACGAATTTCATCCGGATGGATGCCGTCGGACGCCTGCTATAACGTTGGGACAGGTTGAATTGAATTTTTATATTTTGATCAGTTGGCTTAACGCCTGGTCTGATCATTTTAGCCATGAGCCTTTGATAGTTCTTGGTGAACTGTATTATGGGAGAGTAGCCGGTTGAGTGAAACAAGCGGCGTGCCCCTCTTAAGTAAGAATAAAAATTAAACATGGAGAGTAGCCGACTGTTTGTCAGTAGGCATGCCCCTCTTAGGTAAAAATGAAAACTAAATATGGAGAGTAGCCGACTATTTGTTAGTAGGCGTGCCCCCCTTAGTACATAATTGAATGAAACAGCAAACTTTTATTAAGTAGCCCTTCACTATTTACATCATTCAAAAGAAATATTTCTTAAGATTATCTACATTCCAAGTTCGAGGCAACGGTTGGCCGTCTGGTGTTTCCAGACGGTAGGTACCGTCCCTGACCTCTTCACAGATTCGGTAGGGTCTTTCCCAGTTGGGAGTTAGTTTCCTGGACTCATTAGCCCTACCAACTGCTTCCATTTTTCTAAGTACAAAGTCCCCCACTTTGAGTGGACGCCTGTGTACTTTTTTGTTGTATGATCTAGTCATTCTCAGACGATAAATTTCATGGCGCAAGACAGCATTGCCCCTCCTTTCAGGGAGTGAGTCTAATGTCAGGCGCATGGCTTCCCAGTTTGCCTCTTTGTCATATAGCATTACTCGAAGAGTCGGCTCGTAGTGTTCTATTCGAAGAACAGCTTCCGCACCATAAGTTAGGAGGAATGGAGTTTCTCCAGTCGCCCCTTTTTTAGTCGTCCTAATGGCCCAGAGAACATGTGGTAATTCATCCGCCCATAGGCCGCCTGCTCGTTCAATCTTTTTCTTGAGACCATCTGAGATGATTTTATTAAAGGCTTCTACCTGGCCGTTTGCTTGTGGACGGCCGACAGATACAAAGTAGTGTGCAATTCTTTGGTCACCCAACCAGCTTTTGAGAACAGGCGTCTCAAATTGGGGACCATTATCAAAAACCATAGACATGGGAACCCCGAACCGAGTGATGACATTTTTCCAAATGAATGAAATTACATCCTTCGTCTTGATTCCCTTTACAGCCTCCGCCTCTACCCATTTAGTGAAGTAGTCGACTGCAACAAGTATGTACCTCCTTCCGCCTGTAGCAGGCGTATATGGACCCAGAATATCCATGCCCCACTTAGCAAACGGTAGTGGGCTATGAATGGTAGTGAGGTCAATATCCGGACGGTGAATTAGTTTGCCAAACCTTTGGCACTTGTCACATTTTTTCACCATCTCCATTGCATCTGCTTCTAAAGTAGGCCAAAAGTAGCCCTGCCGCCTTGCCCGTTGAGCAAGCGTCCTACCGCCTATATGGAAAGCACAGTAACCAGAGAGAAGATCGTCTAGTATCTCTCGCCCCTTTTCTGGAGTAACACACTTCAAGAAGGGTTGAAGGTACCCCCTTTTGTGAAGTTCTCCCTTTATCATTTCAAAACTGGTTGCTCGTTTTTTTCAGTGCTGCCGCCTGTTGAAGATCATCCGGCAGGGTACCGTTTTTCAGATATGCCCTGATTGGATCCATCCAGGTTGAGCTTCTGTCTAGGATTCCAATAGGGTCTTCCTCGATTCTTCTCTTCTCCATTACTTCCCAAAAACAGTTCGAGGAGTATCACAAGAAGCGGATGATGCTAATTTTGAAAGTGCATCCGCCTGGTTGTTTTCTGATCTCGGCACTTGAGTCAGACAAAAATCTTCAAGGGATCCGACCGCTTGTCGTACCGCCTGTAAATACTTGATCATGGCCGGATGGGTTGCTTCGTATTCGCCATTATACTGACTCATTATCAATTGTGAATCGGAACAGGCGTCTATCTTTCGTGCCCCTACCGCCTTGCACATGCGGATTCTAGCTAGTAAAGCTTCATATTCTGCCTCATTGTTTGAGGCCTGAAAACTGAAGCGTAGAGCATACTCGTACCTGTCGCCCTCTGGCGACTGACATATGACGCCTGCTCCACAACCATTTGATGTAGAGCTTCCATCCACATATACCTTCCAGACTTGGTCTGGATCTCGAGAATCAGGAGGACGAGTCATCTCAACAATAAAGTCAGCAAAGGCTTGCCCCTTCACTGCTTTTCTAGGCTCGAAAGTAACTTCGAGGCTCTGTATTTCTATGGCCCATTTGATCATTCGGCTTGACGACTCCATGGTGGTCAGTGGCCGCTTGATAGGTTGATCTGTACACACGACGACTGCATGTGCCAAAAAGTAGGGCTTCAATTTTTTAACAGCCATGAAGAGTGCAAGACCAAATTTCTCCACTAAGGGATACCTCAACTCGGCATTTTTCAGTACATGACTGACAAAGTAGACCGGGAGCTGACAGCCGTTTCTTTCAGCAAGAAGAACAGCGCTTAGCGCATGATCAGAGACGACCAGGTACATGTAAAGTACTTCTTTGGGTAAAGGGCTGACCAGCCTCGGCAAGGAATGCAAGTGAACTTTCAATTTCTGGAAGGCCGCCTCAGGATCCGGCCCCCATTCAAACCTTTCCTTCTTCTTAATTGCCTGGAAAAAGTATAGGCATTTGTCGCCTGATCGGCATAGAAATCTTCCCAAGGCCGCCAGACAACCTGTTAACTTCTGAACCTCTCGGATGGTACGAGGCGACTGCATGTCGATGACCGCCTGCACCTTCTCAGGGTTCACCTCTATTCCTCTCTGATTGATAAGGAATCCGAGAAATTTCCCAGACTCAACTCCAAAGACACATTTCTTGGGATTGAGCATGACATGGTGCCGCCTGAGTGTGGCGAAGGTTTCTCGGAGGTCGAACAGATGATCTTTCTGAAGTTTAGACTTGACAATCATATCATCAATATATGCCTCGACATTTATCCCAATCTGATCAAAGAACACAGTGTTTATCATTCGCTGGAAAGTGGTCGGGGCATTCTTAAGACCAAACGGCATGACCGTGTAACAGTATAACCCTTGATCAGTGACGAAGGCCGTCTTCTCCTGATCTTTCTTCCATAAAGGAATTTGATGGAAACCAGAGTAGGCGTCCATAAAGCTCATCAAAGCATGGTCGACTGTTGAGTCGACCAGGTTATCAATTTTAGGCGGAGGGTAACTGTCTTTGGGGTACGCCTTGTTTAAGTCTGTGTAGTCTACACACATTCGCCAGGTGCCATTCGGCTTTTTAACAAGCACCACATTTGCAACCCAGTCTGGGAAGTAACATTGCCGGATGAACCCTGCATCAAGTAATTTTTTAACTTCGGCGGCTGCCGCTTGACTTCTTTCTTCGCCATGGTTCCGCTTCTTCTGCCTTACCGGCTTCTTTTTCGGATCCACGACCAGTTTATGTACCGCCAGATCAGGACTGATGCCTGGCATTTCATGGACTTCGAATGGAAAGATGTCCTTGTATTCTTTCAATAGTTTGTGAAAGTCGTCACCCAGGACCCTTAGAGCAGTCGTCCCAACTTTGACTGTTCTGTCAGGACGCGAGTCATCTAAGATCAGGTCCGTATGCTCACCAGTCGGCTGAGGGCGGAATTCATCCGACCGCTCCTCTGCCAATGATTGCTATTTTCTGTCTTTTCTTGCGGCCCCCGTCTGGGATGCCTTTCTCCTCTTGCCGCCTGCTTCTTGAACAGGCGCACTCTCCTCGACATTGTCAAGGTCTATATTTCCATCACTCGACCCAGCGGCCATAACAGTGGGCTTGACATCCGAGAGATAGCACTCTCGGGCCATCCTCTGATCTCCCCTTAGGGACCCGACTGTTCCATTATCTCTCTCAAACTTGAGCAACATAAGAGATGGGATTATAACAGCCTTGGAATTATTCAGGGTTGGTCGTCCCAGAATCATGTTATAGGCCGAGAGTTCTTCTACTACCAGGAACCGGACTACCATGTGTCGTCCTTCCCCTTTTTACCCAGGCGAATGGGTAAATCCACTCGTCCCACTGGGTGGACGACTCCTCCTCCAAACCCTACTAAAGGGTGGGGTGCCGGATGTATGCAATCAGTCTGATATTTTAGTTTCGAAAGACATTTGCTACTGATGAGATCTGAGGAGCTTCCGGTATCTGTGAGGATTCGGCCAACTCTCTGGTTGGCCACTTTACATTCAATAACGATAGGGTCGTCATGCGGCCCTCTTACCCCTCCTAGATCTTCTTCAGTGATGACAATCTCAGGAAATGAATATTTGGGGGGCCGTTCTTGGTGAACGAAATTTACATCTAGCCGTCTGATATTGTCTTTGTTGCCCCTAATAGTGGGGCCGCCTCTGAGAAGCCGCCTGCAATGGTGTAGACGACTGCATCATCTGTATCGGAGCTGTCGGCCTGTTGATTCTTTTTGGCCGACTGCTTTTTCGAGGAAGTGTTCCCCGTAGATTTCCTGACATAAGTGTCAAGATCACCTTGCTCAGCCAGGCGGTCCAGATACCGCATGAGACTGATGCATTCATTGGTGTGATGACCAACATCTTCATGATAATCACAGAATTTTTCTTGGTTCCGGTTGTTTGCAGAACCCTTCATGGGACCTGGCTTCTCAATTGAGATCCGTCCCTTGATTTCCTTTAGGATAAATTGGCTATCTTTGTTAAACGCATACTTTGGGGAGTATGGTTTGAATTCTTTTTTCTTCTTCTGGGCCGGCTGTTTAGAGGAATCAGCCGCCCAGACCTCTTTTCTCTTCTCATCTTTGTTTGACGACTGTTTCTATCGTCCTTCTCTTTTGTCGGACCTTTTCCCGTCTGACTGTTTTACCGTACTACAAAGATCAGTCGCCTGTATATAGGCTTCCGCTTCAATTAAGGCCTCTTGAAGAGTCGCCACCCTCTTTCGGACCAAATAAAATTTGAAGGTCGACCCGTCTTTGAGACCTCTGAAAAAGTCAATATAGGCTACTTCATCCGGTAACCCTTGAATCTGTATTCTCATCAGGTTAAACCGCCTGATGTAAGAACGAAGCCCCTCCTTCTCGCCCTGCTGAATCGTTCCTAAATCAAGGGTCGTCTTCTTCGCAGGGATGTTCTTGGCGAAGTTGGAGGTGAATAAGTAAGCAAGCGTCCTGAAGTTATTTACACAACCAGTCGGCAGGTTGCCGAACCATTGTTGGGCGATTCCTTTGAGAGTCGCTGGGAAACACTTGCACCAAGTGGGATCATCCAACCCTTGAAGGTACATCAGGTTGGTGAATAACATCAGATGGTCTTCTGGGTTAGTAGTGCCGTCATAGGCGCCTACTAATACATTTTTCACTTTGGCCGGCTGAGCGGCTTTAGTAATTTCCTTGGAGAAGGCCGACGGCTTTTCGCCAAGTCTAAGCAACCGTAGCTGCCAGTCCATAGGTTGGACATTTTTTGCTGCATGTCAACCAAACGGAGGTGGCTGCAAAAAATACTGTTGTTGCGGTACAAACGATAAGTTTGGTACCGCCTGGTCGCTATGAAAGCCGGACTGACGGGAGGTGCCGCCTGACTGACTCTTATGATACGACTGAGTATGCCTCATCGAGGTATTGCGCAGACTGTCTTGCAAGTTTGAAGTAGAGGCCGACTCTGACAATCGGTCACTCTTCTTCTACTCTAGCAGTAGCCGAGCATCTGTGTATGTTTTCCTCGACCCGTCCGCCTGAATATGACGAACAGGTTTCCTCTTTCCTGAGTAGGAAAACGGTATTTTGTGAAATCAAGGGTAGGCGGCTCCCACTTCCTAGATTTAGGATGAGGGGTCGCCTCTCGCCCTTGAACTGGCATCCTCTTCCGTGAAGTGGAGGGTTTCTTAGCCGACTGCTCCTTGTCCAGAGCAGGCGGCTTCTTGTTAATAAACTCTTGAATTTCTCCCTTGAAGTCCCTCATGAAGGTCATGAGTTCGTTCCTTGTGATGGGAGCAGACCCATCAGTCGGCTGCTGCCGAACAGGCGGTGCGCCTGCTGGCTCACTTCCAGTTTGAAGATGTTCCCGTTCCCTCCTTTTGGTATGACGGGTACGTCGGGCCCTTATGGTCCCGTCTGAAGCTGTGTGAGCTTCAACTTCAAATTCATTCTCAGTATCTTGGTCCGACTGAACTAGAGGGTCGTCTCTCTTCAGGAGCCGGTACAAACGTGGATGCCGTCTCAGAAGTACTCTCCCCACAGACAGCGCCAAAAATGTTTCGGGGTTTTCTGATGTCCTGCGGGAGAGTTACAATTCCGAGACTGGAACCGGACGCCTGTACCTGCAAAACAAACGGACGCTCCGGATGATTGGAGATCCGCCTCCGACGGTCAAGTTAGTACTTGATTAAGGAGTAATTAATGCGGAAATTAAAGTGATTGGGTCTCTCTAGGTGAGAGTGTTTAATGTGTGTAATCTGCGTCATCCCCCTTAATGAGGATTAAAGGAGGTATTTATAATCTCGGGAAACGTGCCAATCCTAGGTTTAGGTTAACCTTGGGCTGATTGGGCTTCCCTCGGAAGTTGGGCCTAGGTGGCCGACTTCTCCATTAGGCATGGAGTATGTCACGTGTCATGACATAAAAGGTCCAAGGTGGACGAATAAGCGTGTGCCACGTGGCAAGCCCTGAGAGGTCCAACTGGGGGACACTTGGCAGGACCTGATTGGCCCACGTGGCGCATTCCGATTGGTGGGAGAAAAATCCCCTAATCATTTGCCCCTCACAAGTGGCACGTGACTGGTCACGTATTACCTGTGACAGGTGTCGCCCTGTAACAGGCGACGACCTGCTACAGGTGTCACTCGGCGAAAGGCCGAGAGATTCTCCCGCCCAAATTTTGAATTCCGGAAGTGACCCTTCGCCTTCTCACTTCGCCTATATAAGGGAGTGTTGCCTTCGGTCATTTTCACACTTGAGAACTTTGTGAGAGAACATTCGGACCCCTGAACTTGCTCTGACATTTTGGACCCTTTCTGCCTACCGCCTGCTCTGACAAGCCGACTGCAAAGTATTTTCAGAACTTCATCAATCGTCACTCGTTCAGGTAACCGTCGGTTCTCTTACTCTTAATTTTCTCTTTACTTTATTCTTTTTTGAAATGGCACCACGGAAGCACACGACACAACCTAGGTTAGCGATCAGCCGGTCACCGGGGACGGCTGAATCTAGGACTAGGAGTGCCGCCTGCCCTTTTCTGGACCCATCTTTGCCCTTTATACAAAGTCCGACTGTATCTGTGTCTATGCAGAACATGATGGCCAGAACAAAAAAGACGGCTAGGATCTCGAACTCAGACGGCTCCTCCCACTGGGTGCCGATTAGTGAAACATCTGACCAGGCGCCAGATGTGGAAGTGAAACAAAGCGGCTTGAAAGCCGGCAGTTCTGAGGGAGGAGTTAAAGTGACCCCTTCCCATTGTTGACAATTCTACATTCTCTCCTGCTCCTTTTAAAGGAGAGGAGACGGGCCTCTCTGGGAGAGGGGAGGAGTCGTCCTCTTCGGACTCGTCAGAGGACGAATCCGAGTCTAGCTCTTCTGGCCATGCTTCTCTGGACACAGAAGAGAAAAACAGTCGCCTACAAGAGGCGAGGCTTTCTCACGCAGTTGAGAAAGGGGACAATTGGGCGGAGCCATCCGCCTCTCACCGAGAGCAAAATACCCCCTACTACTGCACGGTACCTCGGGGCCGGATCACGGCCATGCAAAAAAAAGTGGGGAGCTTTATCGCAAACCACACAATGGGCCCCGGCTTTTTAGTGTTCGTGCCGGATCCAGAAGACACAGTCGTCTGGCCGGCTGGTACTAGTTATGATGGCGCCTGCTTTGGCTGCTACGAGGCGGCCATCAAGGCTGGGCTGTGCTTCCCACTACATCCGGCTGTTCAGCGGATCTTGGATGGGTATGAGTTGGGGTTATGGCAGTTAGCCCCGAACTCCTGGGTCAACGTACTCGGCTATGTGGCCGGGTGCGAACTGCACGGAGTGGAGCCGAACTTCGAGGCTTTCGCCCACATGAACTACCTCAGCCGGACCCCTAAGGCAGGCGGTACCGGCTGGTATCAATTGACGAGCCACAGGGGCTACCTCATGACAAGAGGTAAAGCAAACAAATGGAAGGACTGGCAGAGCACCTTCCTTATCATTGAGAGTTCAGACACAGAGCTGAACAAGCGCTTCAACAGGTGGAACAGGAATCCGCCCCTTCTTGCAGGCGGCCGCAGCATGCCGCTTGTTCCCCCCAAGGCTAAGAAAGAGATCCTAGATAAAGGACTCTTCAAAGTAGAGTCGAAGGTGAACTCTACTTCAGGGGTACGAGAGCAAGTACCCCTACACTGCGTCCCGAGCTTCAAATGGCTCTACGACGAGTACTTTTTGGCCGCCTATGGCCTCAGCAGTCGGTGCTCAAAAGGTAGCCGGCCTGTCGAATACTCTGTTGTTCCATGCATTTCTGTTATGACTTTTATTAACTTTGCTATTTGTTTTTGCAGCGGACGTCATGAGCAAAATTACCGCCTCCTAAACTGCGGCGGCCATGTTGCGGGCCTCCATCATGCAACAGTCTTCAACCGACTCCCCCAACAAGGGATGACCCTTGGTGGGCTTCGAACCTTTCACTCTCTTTTTGGAGTTGTGTTTATGCATATACTGACTCTTTCGGGGTTTTCTGATGTCCTGCGGGAGAGTTACAATTCTGAGACTGGAACCGGACGCCTGTACCTGCAAAACAAACGGATGCTCCGGACGATTGGAGATCCGCCTTCGACGGTCAAGTTAGTACTTGATTAAGGAGTAATTAATGCGGAAATAAAGGTAATTGAGTCTCTCTAGGTGAGAGTGTTAAATGTGCGTAATCTCCCTTAATGAGGATTAATGGGAATATTTATATGCCTTGGGATGCGTGCTAGTACTAGGTTTAGGTTAAACCTAAGGCTGACTGGGCCTCCCACAATGATTGGGCCTTGTTGGCCGGTTTTCCCATTTGGCATGGGTGGACACGTGTCACATTGCAATTGGTCCAAGGAGGACGAATCTCTTGATGACACGTGGCAGGCTCCTATTGGCCTACATGTATTGGCCTACATAAAAATACCCTAATCATTTGCCCCTCAAAGGTGGCACGTGACTGGTCACATGTTACCAGTGATAGGTGTCGCACCGTGACAGGCGAAGGCCTGCTACATGTGTCATTCGGTGAAAGGCCGAGAGATTCTCCCGCCCAAATTTTGAATTTTGGAAGTGACCCTTTGCCTTCTCACTTTGCCTATATAAGGGTGTGTTGACTTCAGTCATTTTCACACTTGAGAACTTTTTAGAGAGAACATTCGGACCCCTGAACTTGCTCTGACATTCCGGACTCTTTCTGCCTATCGCCTGCTCTGACAAGCCGGCTACTCAGGATTTTCAGAACTCCGTCAACTTCACTCGTTCAGGTAACCGTCGGTTCTCTTACTCTTAATTTTCTCTTTAATTTATTCTTTTTTGAAATGGCACCACGGAAGCACACGACACGACCTAGGTTAGTGATCAGCCGGTCACCGGGGACGGCTGAATCTAGGACTAGGAGTGTCGCCTGCCCTTTTCCGGACCCATCTTTGCCCCTTTATACAAAGTCCGACTGTCTCTGTGTCTATGCAGAACATGATGGCCAGAACAAAAAGAACTGCTAGGATCTCGAACTCAGACGGCTCCTCCCAAAGGGTGCCGATTAGTGAAACATCTGACCAGGCGCCAGATGTAGAAGTGAACCAAGGCGGCTTGACAGCCGACAGTTCAGAGGGAGGGGTCAAGGTGACCCCTTCTCATTTTACAGTTGACATGTCTACATTCTCTCCTACTCCTTTTGAAGGAGAGAAGGCGGGCCCCTCTGGGAGAGGGGAGGAGTCGTCCTCTTCGGACTCGTCAGAGGACGAATCCGAGTCTAGTTCTTCTGGTCATGCTTCTCTGGACACGGAAGAGAAAAACAACCGTCTACAAGAGGCGAGGATTTCTCACGCAGTTGAGAAGGGGGACAATTGGGCGGAGCCATCCGCCTCTTACCGAGAGCAAAATACCCCTTACTACTGCACTGTCCCTCGGGGCCGGATCACGGCCATGCAAGAGAGAGTGGGGAGCTTTATTGCGAACCACACAATGGGCCCCAACTTTTTAGTTTTTGTGCCGGATCCAGAAGACACAGTCGTTTGGCCGGCTGGTACTAGTTATGATGGCGCCTGCTTTGGCTGCTACGAGGCGGCCATCAGGGCTGGGCTGCGCTTCCCACTACATCTGGCTGTTCAGCGGATCTTGGATGGGTATGAGTTGGGGTTATGGCAGTTAGCCCCAAAATCCTGGGTCAACGTACTCGGCTATGTGGCCGGGTGCGAACTGCACGGGGTGGAGCCAAACTTCGAGGCTTTTGCCCACATGAACTACCTCAGCCGGACCCCTAAGGCAGGCGGTACCGGCTGGTATCAATTGACGAGCCACAGAGGCTACCTCATGACAAGAGGTAAAGCAAACAAGTGGAAGGATTGGTGAAGCACCTTCCTTATCATTGAAAGTTCAGACACAGAGCTGAACAAGCGCTTCAACAGGTTGAACAGGAATCCGCCTCTTCTTGCAGGCGGCCGTAGCATGCCGCCTGTTCCCCCCAAAGCCAAGAAAGAGATCCTGGATAAAGGACTCTTTAAAGTAGAGTCGAGGGTCGACTCTACTACAGGGGTACGAGAGCAAGTACCCCTGCACTGCGTCCCGAGCTTCAAATGGCTCTATGACGAGTACTTTCTGGCCGCTAGTGGCCTTAGCAGTCGGTGTTCAAGAGGTAGCCGGCCTGTCGAATACTCTTTTTTGCCATGAGTTACTGTTTATCTTTTTATTA
>NW_018745650.1:429516-490033 GCF_001683475.1 Chenopodium quinoa
TCATTGAGGTATTGCGCAGACTGTCTTGGAAGTTTGAAGTAGAGGCCGACTCTAACAATCGGTCACTCTTCTTCTGCTCTAGCAGTAGCCGAGCATCTGTGTATGTTTTCCTCGACCCGTCCGCCTGAATATGACGAACAAGTTTCCTCTTTCCTAGAGTAGGAAAACGGTATTTTGTGAAATCAAGGGCAGGCGGCTCCCACTTCCTAAATTTAGGATGAGGGGTCGCCTCTCGCCCTTGAACTGGCTTCCTCTTCCGTGAAGTGGAGGGTTTCTTAGCCAACTGCTTCTTGTCCAGAGCAGGCGGCTTCTTGTTGATCAACTCTTGAATTTCTCCCTTGAAGTCCCTCATGAAGGTCATGAGTTCGTTCCTTGTGATGGGAGCAGACCCATCGGTCGGCTGCTGCCGAACAGGCGGTGCGCCTGCTGACTCACTTCCAGTTTGAAGAATTTCCCGTACCCTCCTTTCGGTATGACGGGTACGTCGGCCCTTAGGGTCCCGTCTGAAGCTGGTTGAGCTTCAACTTCAAATTCATTCTCAGTATCGTGGTCCGACTGAACTAGAGGGTCGTCCAGGGGACGTCTCTCTTCAGGAGCCGGTACAAACGTGGATGCCATCTCAGAAGTACTCTCCCCACAGACGGCGCCAAAAATGTTTCGGGGTTTTCTGATGTCCTGCGGGAGATTTACAATTCCGAGACTGGAACCGGACGCCTGTACCTGCAAAACAAACGGATGCTCCGGATGATTGGAGATCCGCCTCCGACGGTCAAGTTAGTACTTGATTAAGGAGTAATTAATGCGGAAATTAAAGTGATTGGGTCTCTCTAGGTGAGAGTGTTTAATGTGTGTAATCCGCGTCCTCCCCCTTAATGAGGATTAAGGGAGGTATTTATAACCTCGGGAAACGTGCCAATACTAGGTTTAGGTTAACCTTGGGCTGATTGGGCTTCCCTCGGAAGTTGGGCCTAGGTGGCCGACTTCTCCATTAGACATGGAGTATGCCACGTGTCATGACATAATATGTCCAGGGTGGATGAATAAGCGTGTGCCACGTGGCAAGCCCTGAGAGGTCCAACTGGGGGACACTTGGCAGGACCTGATTGGCCCACGTGGCGCATTCCGATTGGTGGGAGCAAAATCCCCCAATCAGAAAGTTATCCCTAATCGAGGTCATTTAAACAATGGAAGATTAATGACCACTTGAGATTAGTGTGTAGTATGATTTGTAGAACTGTTTCTTGTGCTACAAGGACATGATAGTCATAAATCATTTGCACAGGTACTAGTTTGGAATTATACCGGAAAGACCTATGAGAATATTTCTCATTATAGCTATCGGATCCTTTTTCCTCGACCATGAGTATTGCAAGTTCTCTTGTTTGAGTACTAGTCGTTTGGATGTTTTTAAACGTTTGCCGTAAATAAGGATTATAACGCCAGCACTCAGGCGACTAGGTACTCTTAGTAAGGGAATCATACCGTACAAGACTGGGAATGTCCCCCTATTAATAATAGGGAATATGTCTTTGTTGTTTACAAGGCCTCTCGATGAGCGGTCTTGTGAAAATGCATGGCCGTGCTCAGATGGATTTTAGAAATCATCTATTTATTGATAGTCGAACTCGGGAATCGAGAAACACTTCTGGACAAAATGAGGATGACGAAGAATCTTACCTTATAGTTTATGAAGAGACATTAAGCAACATAGGAAAAGGGCTATACACAATTTGCACATTTGTCTGGAAGGAGAAGTGGGAGATTATTATTCCGATAGAGGGTTCAGAATTATTGGATAGTTAATTCTTCATTAAGGTCAAGTGATTGGAAGGCCTAGGTGGAGGCCGCTTCCGATCAGTAATATTAATGTACAATTAATATTACAACTTAATCTTGACTGAACCCTTCGGGTCGAACCCAATCGAACAACCGATCCGTCACGACTAGTCAATCCGAAGGATTAGTCATCGAAGTATTACGAACAAAGACGTCGGATATCGAGCTTAGAGCGTCGAGACCGAGCGTCGCAAGTCGAGTCGAATATAGAATTCGACGAGACGTGAAATTAAACAAGCAACAAGTTCGAGCCTAGTCGTAGCCTCGCATTGACCTAGCTATGTGAGTGCTAGGTTAGGCGAGGTCCCAACCTATGCGTTCCTAGAACACGCACACATGGCACAACCATCGCAAGATGCGTGCATGCGGGTGGTGTGGCTGTGCATGGCTAGGCGTGCTAGCATAGTAGCCTTAGCAATCGCATCATGCTAGGCCACGCACCAAGCCCTTCGCTAGCTAGCAAGCATCACAAGATCAGCAGCATGCTAGGCTTGCTGGTTCTTGTTATCGCAAGCAAAGCAGGCATGGTGCCTTCCGTGCATGCTAGCGTTCTAGGGCCTAGAGCCTAGCTCATCGCAGCCTCGCATATCGCATAGAACCACGCACTAGCAAGCAGCGTGCTGGGCGTGCTGGGCTTTGCGTGTGTGGTAGCAAGCAGCAGCCTCGCACATCAGCGCCTGGTAGAACGCACCAAGCAGCAGCGAAGTATGCGTGCTAGTTGGCTGTATGCTGGCTGGCTGAGCATATGTTGCGAGCTGGTTGGCGATGTGCTAGCTGGCTGGCTGGGCTGACCATCCTAGGTGCTAGGCTCCAACTGGCAGCCTTAGAAGCCAAGGCAGGCTGCCAGCCAGCCAAGTGGAGGAGTTGCTCGGTTTTTGTGTGGGGACCATTGGTTGTTGTTTTGCCTTGGGGAGCAAGGTGGGTTGGTCCCCTCCCTTTGTGGTCCTCACCATCTCCCTCTCGTCCCATTGCCACTTGTATCTTGCTGATTGATTTAGCATTTTATTTTGTTTTTGATTAAAATAAAATAGGGAAAAACGCAAATATCCCACATTGATTGAGAATGGGAAATTAAGGTTCATTTCCCTATAAATACCCAAGTTTTGGGATTTGGAAAGAACTCTTGTGTGCAACTAAAAAGGCATCTCCTTAGTAAAGTGTGAAAACCTTAAGTTCGTAAAACTCTTGTTTTTATTGGTCAAGTCTCGACTACCCTTCGGGACTAAGACCGTTCGGGTCGGGTTTGTGGGTACAAGTCGTTAGGGACCGTCGCGCTTGCGAGGTTTAGGTTTTCAAGTAAGTGGTGGAGTTCAAGCAAAGCACGCTTTAAGGGTAAGAATGTCTTTTCTCTTTCTCTCTTTTATGTTGTTAAATATGTGATTAATTATTTAGTTGCTTTAATTAGTGAGCGGGTCTTGGGCGGGTTTTTCTTCCGCGTAAAGTTGGACTTTACGACACCCAACAAAGAACTGGTAGGGAGACCAAGGGATCTCCACGTTTTGTGAGCCATCAGGACGACTAAAAAAGGGGCGACTGGTGAAACCCCATTTCTCATGGTTTATGGGGAAAAAGTTGTTTTGCCTATTGAGCACTATGAGTCGACTCTTTGAGTCATGATTTATGACGAAGAGGCTAACTAGGAGGCCATGCGGCTAGCATTGGACTCACTTCCAGAATGCAGGGGCAATGCGACTTTGCGTCATGAGATCTACCGTCTGAGAACGACAAGAGCTTACAATAAAAGAGTGCACAAGCGCCCCTTGAAAGTAGGGGACTTTGTGTTACGGAAAATGGAAGCAGTTGGTAGGGCAAATGAGCAGGGAAAGCTGACTCCTAATTAGGATGGCCCCTACCAAATCTATGAAAAAGTTAGAGGTGGCACCTACCGCCTGGAAACGCCAGACGGTAGGCAGCAAGCCAGAACTTGGAACGTAGACAACTTGAAAAAGTACTACTTTTGAGATTTTGTAGATTATTTGTACATGAAAGCATATCAACAGAATTTAAAATTTATTTAAGTATTTTATAATTCCTCCCAGTGGGGCAAGCTGCCTGTGCAATATACAGTCAGCTTATGGCTTTTAATTACCTACTCTAACATGAGTAAAAATGCTAAGTCTAGACAACTTAGCAACTATTTTCTTTTCTGAACAACTTATTGAGGCCTATGGCCGGAAGATCAACTTAAGGCCCATGCGTTGATGATCCTAATAAGATTAAACTAATACGTCTGTCCCAAACTTGAGCAAGTGTCCAAAGACATCCATCCGAGTGAATTCGTCGCAGAGAGCATCTCCCATTTGGGTGGCACATTGCTCTATAAACCTAAAACAAACAGTCCTACCAAATGTGTCTAAGACAACCTTATAGTTGTTTTACATGAGACGAAGATAAACGTGTCGCTTACTTCAAACAAGTGGTAGACAGTTAAAATCTAAGTCAGTAACCGTCTGCTATTGCTTAGGACAATATAGTCGGCATTAGCTGAGTTCTAAACTTGGTAGCTAGTTTGGTAATAAGCTATGTCTAACATAGCAAATGATGAAACAACATGCGGCGACAACCGACTGTTTTTTCTATTTATTAAAATTCAAGTGACTGATTAACCCCAGAGGTTAACTCATAGTTGCTCGACCTAGCCAATCTAAAATGGAACCTAAACGATACGAACAGAGCTGCATGTACTTTTGATAAACAGACGGCATTTGGCCACTTTCCTATTTTAGGTTAGCCAAACAATTTAAGCTACCGCCTGTAGCTCAACAAGCGGTTGCTACTTTAGTTAAAAGTCCCGTTTGGCGCCTGTTTCTGTACAGGTACC
The DNA here is from genome assembly GCF_001683475.1 of Chenopodium quinoa. Lineage (NCBI taxonomy): Eukaryota > Viridiplantae > Streptophyta > Magnoliopsida > Caryophyllales > Amaranthaceae > Chenopodium > Chenopodium quinoa. Next base: position 434,174 of record NW_018745650.1, read on the forward strand.
AAACAAGGACAAATCACAATCAATAAAGTAAACTAATTACAAAACTTAGTGGATAAGTATAGTTCGTCTAAAGAACTATATTGAGGCGTAGAGGTGCATCATGCGGAGGGTATGACCGTCTATCTAATGGCCGTCTGTCCGCCTGGTTTGGGCCAATCACCATAAGTTATTAATTGACTTAGAAATCAACCATACTCCAAAGTATCAAAGTTTTCCAAGTCAATCCATCAGCCTTTGAAAACCAGGAGCACAACCCCCAGGGGCAAAAAAAATCGGTACATAAAGCATTCATGAAAAAAGAGGCTACATACACTTAGGAAAATTCATGACATGCAAAAATTTAAAATAATAAATTTGGAGAAACTGACCAAAACTGTCGGATGTTTAATATTCATGATAATAGGCGGCATACTGCTCTTGGTTGGTGGCAGACGACTCTGCCCAATTTGCTCCCAATTCTACTAAGGGGGACTCTCGCACATTTTCTAGCCGAGAGTGCCTCTCTTCAGACTCATCCGAGAATTTACTGGAAGTACTTGGCTCAGAGTCGATGTCTGAGCTCTCGGATGAGGAGTCTGCCTGGTGGGCTAGATCAACAAAGCCTGACATATCATTGTGTACCTCCTCTCCTTATTTTTCTAAAATAGAATCATTGGGTGTGCTTGGGGCACCAGGCAGCACGTCAGACAATTCATTGACAGGCGCATAGAAGGAAGAGCCGTCTGAATTTTCCCTTGCGGTTCTCTTTGTTCTGGCCATGGTGTCCTACACAGACACATAGAAAGTCGGACTTGGGGCAGTTCGCAAAGGGTGATTTAGCAAGGGGCAGTCGGCACTCTTACTTCTTGATTCAGCTGTCCCTGGTGACCGGTTGTTCAATAACCTAGGCCGTGCCATATGCTTTTAGGAAACCATTTTCAAAAAGAAAAAGAGAAACAAAGAGAAAATGCAAAAGAAAACAGGCGGCTACCTTTTAGAAAAGAAGACTTGAAGTTCTTGAGAAACGGGCGGCTGTTTGAGCAGGCGGTCCAAAAGCAAGCGGCAGTCGTCCAAAATGTTAAAGCTTTTGTGTCAAAAATTTTGTCTAAAAACAGTTCTAGAATGTCCAAATGATTTTTGCCAATCAGAGCGTGGCACCTTTCACAGACGCCACATGGCATGCCATGTCACCCCTGTGAGGGGCAAATGATTAGGGGATTTCTCCCGCAAGGTGGACTAATTAAACTCTGCCACGTGTCATCCACATGGACCAACTAGAGCCCACCACATGTCACCTCATGAGAGGTCCAAGATGGACAAATCAAACCACGACACGTGGTAGGCAGATTGCCAACTAGGAAAGTGGTCTTTAAGGGCCCAAATACCTAGGCAAGCCCAGTAAGTCCTAGGTTTCTGAAAACCTAGTACTAGGCACACATTTCAAGATCCTATAAAAGGGAGATGTTCCATTTAAGGAACATCATTCAGAAATTCCAAAACACACGTGTACATTGTTTGCTGCGCATTAAACCCAGCATTAAATTCACTCTTTGAGAGCTAAGGCTCGGATATTGAGACTATCTCAGACTTTCGGATGGTCACTCCCCTTCCGAGAGGAGCTTGTTCCCCTTTACATTTTGGAACTTTACTTCTACACACGTTCTAACTTAAATCGTCGGAGGCGGAAATCTCATCCACATGAGTCTCCGTTTTTTTGCAGGTACATGCGTCCAGAAGTTAGTCTTGCTGTTGTAACTCTCCCGCAGGACATCGTAAAAACCCCGAAACGGTATGCAGACCGTATTTAGATTTACAAAAATACATAACGAATCGTAGTCCGTATTTACTATCCTAGTCGGGCTCCACAAGTTGCCATTTTCACAAAACCTGTGATACAATATACATTCCATTCATCCATTCACTATGTGTGAATGGCCCATGCATTTTACAATGAAAACAAGTAACAATGCATAACACGTGCAAACTAGTAACTAACTTAGGTGGTTAATCCGATTAACACGCCTAGTTTAAACTAGTCAAAGTTGTTAACTGATTATGTGATTAAGACGCAATAAATTAGCTCAAGTAATTAACGAAGCTCCCACTAAATTCCGCATCCAACTTAATTAATCTAATTAATCAAGCTGGTTAACCTATATTTTGCCAAATTATTTTGCAAGTGCCAGATGAACCGAGGCCTAGCCTCGTTAAGATAATTAAATAATTTATTAAAACGGCCCAAATAATGTAAAGTTATAGCCCACCAAATGACCGAGTGCCTAGCATCCAAGTCATGCGGCTAGGCTTGCTAGGCACCAAGGCCTTAGGTTATGTGTGCCTAGGGTGCTGGCCTGCTGCCCCTAGTGCGGCACAAAAAACCGTAGCCTATGCACACACCGTAGCACCAAGTGTGCACTTACTTGCACACACCACACTTTAACGCATCAAGTGGGCAAGGTAACCCACATACGCACCTTGGCAGACACATGTGGGTTGCGTAAGCAGCCCAACTAGCCCAAGGGTGAGTTTTTTAGCAGTCCTTCCCTCGATTTGCGTGCACTTGTCTTTGGATTTTAATCTCGATATGTGTGTGGCATAAAATTGATTCTAAATTTATTTTAGAACCATCATTGAGCAAGAATAATAAATAAACCCATTCATCCAATGAAACATTTCTAACACTAACTTAGGTATAATTGAAAAATTACATCTTCCAATATGAAGATTAATTAAATTTCAATCACAAGTTTTGAACTTTTACGACTTTAATCAACTCAACGATAATTAAATCCAAAAGTTAGTTCAACATGGAATTTAGAAATTAAAGTTCCAACCAAATAAACAATTAAAGATTGTATCTATAACATATTAGGGACTTCAAAATTACACATTCACCATAAACATTCACACTTGAAGCAATTAATTTGCAAATTGTGAAATTTCAAGTTTATGTGAAAAATGAGCTTACCAAATCAAGCACCAATTATAACTTCATAAACATGCTTAATAAGGTTTAATACTGCTGTAGATTAGTGATGCAACCATACATTTAATCTACCTTTAACATGCCATAATTAATCAAGGTTTAAAGATTTAATTTTTTTTTCAAAAACAAAAAACCCCTTGAAAAACATGATCCTAGGTAGATTTTGAAATCTAGACAGTCCTCAAAAAGCGTCAAAAACGAATTAGAACATCAATTCCACTCAAAATTCACAACTTTTGAGTCGAACTCTGGGTCCATAAGCCAAAATTAGTAAAATACGAGACTAAGACTAATTAAAACGAGTTTCTAATCTAAGTAGAAAACAAAACCAGAAATTTATATCCATTGTAAATCACCTCAATTAATTATTAGTAACAATAATTAAACTGAGCGTGGCTCCGATACCGTTATTGGGTTTCGTAGCGTCCAACACTATGCGGAATGAAACACGCCCAAGACTAGCACACTTGTTAAGGTAACTAAATATGCAATTACAAAAATAAACAACAAAGAGAGAGAAAGAGAAAAGACATTCCTACCCTCGACGCGTGCTTCGCTTGCTTACAAGCTCTTACATGAAAGCTCTAGCCTCGCAAGTGTGTAGGCCTCCAACGGCTCGTACCCTCGATTCGACCCGAGCGGTCTCTACCCCAAAGCATATTCGTGGCTGGACCAATAACATATTAAGAGTATTACAAACTTAAAGGTTTTCTCACTTATGAGGAGATGCCTTATTGAGTTCAACTCAAGTGCTTTTTCCAAAACCAAAACCTTGACTTCCCATTCCCTATCAATGTGAGAGAATTGCATTTTTCCCAATTTATATTAATCTAAAACAAATTAAAAAGCAAATCAATCAACAAGCTCCAAGTGGCACATGGTGAGCAAGGGTAGTTGAGGACCACCAAGGGTGGGGGGGGGGGACCAAAGCCCCCCTTCCTCCCCAAGCAATCCCCTTAAAATCGGTCCCCTTAAAGTCCTATGAGTTGTCCATGTACAGCTGGCTGCAAGCTCACCATGGCTGCCCAGGCCGCCCAGCTGGCGCTAGGCGCCTTGGCTGGGCTAGCAGGCCAGCTCGCACTCTCATTCGCGCGGCAAGAAAGCCACGAAATGCGGGCTACTGCTACTGTTGTGTTGTGATGGCTAGCAATGCCCAGTAGCTGCTTGTGGTTGGTGCTGTTATGTTAGCAAGCACGCACAACCATAGCACACGCACACATAACATGCTGCTTGCGATGCTTGTGCTGTATGAGAGGCTCGTTGCTAGGCCTAGCATGCTAGCACGCATGGGGCGCTAACTGCTAGCTTGCTTGTGGCCATTCCTTGCGATTGGGTTGGCAGCTTAAGCTAGCCTAGCACTCGCATGGCTAGGCCAATTTGAGGCTATGACCTAGCTCGTACTTGTTGCTTGCTTAATTGCTCGTCTCCTCGAATTCTAAATTTGACTCGACTTATGACGCTCGGTTTTGACGCTCCAAGCTCGATATCCGACGTCTTTGTTCATAATACTGCAATGACTCTTCTAATCTTTCGAATTGATTTGTCGTCTAGGATTGGTTATTCGATTTGGGTGCGACCCGAAGGGTTCAGTTAAGATTAAGCTGTAATATTAATTATACATTAATATTATTGATCTGAAGCGGCCTCCACTTAGGCATTCAATTCACTTGACCTCACTGAGAATTAGCTTCCTAATAATTCCAAACCCTCTATCAGAATAATACACTTTTTGGAAGGACACCATTTCATTCATTCCAAACCCTCTATCAGAATAATCTTTAATTGTTTATTTGGTTGGAACTTTGATTGCTAAATTCCATGTTGAACTAAATTTTGTATTTAATCATTTTTTATGTTGATTAAAGTCCTTAAAGTTAAAAACTTGTGATTGAATTTTGATTAATCTTCATATTGGAAGATGTAATTTTTCAATTTTACACAAGTTATTGTTGGGAAATTTTTCATTGGATGAAAGGGTTTATTTTTCCAACCCCTTTAATTTTGTCAAATCTCATTATTAATTTTCATTTGATTAAATTAATTATGAGTGTAGCCCTTCTTTTTGAAGCATCAAGATAGACCTTTATTGATTTAAAGAATGTTTCTTGAATAATTTAGGCCTGTGCACTATTTAAATTGAATTTAATAAATTTGGAGTTATTTTAATTTTTCATTTTGCTCTAAATTAATTCTAAAATAAATTTAGAATTAATTTTATGTCACACGTATATCAGGATTAAAATCCCGAAATAATAGCACGCAAATCAAGATAAAATCACTAAAACGCCACAAAGGCTAGCCGGGGTGCTCATGCAACCCACATATGGCTGCCTTGGTGCGCATGGTGGTGCTCCCACCTCAAAGCGTTGCGGGTCTGTGGCAGAGCTAGGAGAGTGCAATGGATATGCTTGAGGCTTGTGGTGCGTGGCTGCTAGGATGCTCGCAATGCTGCTGGGCAGCAAGGCTGGGAGCCCCAAGCAGGCCCAGCCACACCTGCCAGCAAACGTGCTAGCATGCGCAGCATGCTGCAATGCATGCTTGTTCTAGAAGGCGCAACAACGCCTTGCTAGGCATGCTGCCAGCGCCCAAGCAGCCCCAGCCGTAGCCTTGGTGCCTAGAAGGCCTAGCCCATGGCTAGGATGCTATGCACTCGGTTTAGAGTAGGCTGATTTTTCGATGCGTGGGCTACGTGTTCTGTAAATTTTTGTCGTTTTAATTTATTAAATTATTTTACGAGGCTGGGCCTCGGTTTTTACGGCTCTAGGAAAATTTTAATTTTGACAAAATTTGGGATAACCGACTTAATTAATTGGATTAATTAAGTTGGAAGCGAAATTTAGTGGGAGCTTCGTTAATTGCATGAAATAATTGTGTCTTAATAACATAAAATGTTAAACAACTTTGACTAGTTTTATTTAGGCGCATTAATTGGATTAACCACCTAAGTTAGTTACTAGTTCGCACACGTTATGCATTCTTACTTGTTTTTCGTTGGAAAATGCATGGCCCATTCGCATATATAGTGAATGGAAGATATATTGTTTCACAAGTTTCGTGAAAATGTCAACTAGTGGGGCCCGATTAGGATAGTAAATACGGACTGCGATCCGTTATGTAATTTTATAAATCTAAATACGGTCTGCGTACCGTTGAGTATTTTTGTACCTTAATATTTAGATTAATCCTAGTCGTAGTAGCTAGTAATCTTTTTATTTTGGTGAAGATGTTTAAAAGACGGCATTTCTATGAAGACGAGCCAAGATGAAGACTCTTGATGATTTAAAGATTTCAAAGGGTCATGCTAGTTGCCAAATGCATCTTATTTCATGTTTGCTATATATAATTGTCCTCTTATATATGCGAATGATACGCTAGGTGCATGTTTAGGATTTCAAATGTTGCGATGATTAATTGAGTTCACTTAAATCAACCAACATAGAAACCCTAGGTCCCTATAATATTGAGAAAAAAAATGTCATTCCAAAAACAACACTTACCGAACTAATGTTAATTCCATCCCGAAAGATTGGAAGGAAAAGCCCTTCTTGCATTTTTTAGACATTTTCCTCAAATCATTGGAGGATGTTGTCAACATAAGAGTCACCAAGAGTGACAATGGCAACTACGATGGACTCGTGTTTGATTTGACTAGGTCACTCTCAAACATGAAGATAAAGCCACCGGATGTGGGTTGTCTTGCTAAGGAAAGGCGTCGGCTTTGGTCAAGGGTTTAAAATACCAAATTGAGACCCGGGATGTCCCTCCGACCACATGTGCTTGGAATTACTAGGCTCTTTAAACACATGCAACTTCTCAGAATCTCGTTGGAGGATGAGATGGCGGGGCATATCTTGCTTGCTTCACTCCACTCGGGCTATGATGCACTTAGAGTGCGTATAGCTGCAAGAAAGGAGCCACGCTCTTTAAAAGAGGCGGTGCAACTACTTAGCCGAGCCACCGCCTATGGAGTGACCGAGAGGCCCTTGAGAGCAAGGAGGAGGGAGTTTAAGAACAAGGCAAGGATGTGGTGCTTCTATTGTGGTGGGCAAGGCCACTACAAGAAGGAATGCAAGCTCTCCCGAAAGGAGGAGGAGGATAGGAATGTGGCATCTGCCTCATGTATCTTCATTAACACTTGTGTTTAAAGATATTCATAGGTATTGGATACCATGTATAACTCACTTTATGCTTCCTTCTTAGGAACCAAGTGAGAGGGAATCACAAGTAAGAGGGTATTGGATACCATGTGTATCAACAAGCAGACGACAAAGATAGTCTTTTGATCGTGCTTGCAGGCACATTTATTTTGTCTATGACTTGTAATTAAACAATGGTTGTTTTCTTATGCTTTTGAATATAATTTTGATCTATGGAGTTGGACACCAAGTTATTTTGATAACAAGACATAATCAATGGTTGGTTTGTTAAAATGTCTTGTTTATATGTTCTATAAAATTGCATATGTTTAGACAAATTTATAACGCCGCCAAAAGGGCTAAGACAATCGAGTCGAATCAAACCTACTTGTGGCATTGTCGTCTTGGCCACATTAACGTCAAACGCATCAAGAAACTTCTTCAAGAAGGTGTTCTTGACTCTATCGACTTGGAGTCATTTGAAAATTGCGAAGGATGTCTATTAGGCAAGATGATAAAGCAACCATTCTTCAAGATGGGAGAAAGGGCAATTGGGCCTAATACATACGGACGTATGTGGACCAATGAGTACACCCGCATGGCAAGGTTATCGATATTTCATTACCTTCACCGACGACTATAGTAGAAATGGTTATGTATACCTTATGTCGAATAAATCTGAATCTTTTGAGAAATTCAAAGAATTTTAGAGTGAAGTTGAAAATGAACTTGGCAAGAAAATAAAAGCACTTCGATCGGATCGAGGTTGCGAGTATTTGAGCTATGAATTCGACGATCACTTGAAAGAAAATGGTATTCTTTTAGAGTTGACTCCTCAAAGAACTCCACAATGGAACGGAGTATCCGAACGGAGAAATCAAACCTTGTTAGATATGGTTCAATCAATGATGGGTCTTAGTGGACTTCCTATCTTTTTCTAAGGACACGCACTTCTAATTGCGGCACTAACAATGAACCGTGCTCCATCAAAAGCTGTCGAAAAGACTCCATATGAATTATGGACGAAGAAACCTCCGAGGTTGTCTTTTCTTAAGATTTAGGGTTGCAAAGTATATGTAAAGAGATTAATTTCTTACAAACTTCACCCAAAATCAAACAATTAAGTGTTTCTTTGTGGGCTACCCAAAAGAAACCAAGGGGTATTACCTCTATAATAAATCCGAGAACAAAGTGTTTGTTGCTTTTGATGGTGTCTTTTTGGAGAAGGAACACCTTTCCAAAATGACAAGTGCGAGGAAATCAAACTTGACGAAGTTCTAGAGGAATTGCAAGAAAGTCAACATGACAAAACTTACAATCGAAGTGCTTTAGAAGCAGCTATTGACATTGGTAAGAGTCAAACCGACAATGCAAATGCTCAACCTATTACCCTGCGTAGGTCGCAATAGCCAAGATCTCAACCAATGAGATACCTTGGTATTGTCTTAACCAAAGATCAAGACATCCAAGTTATGGATGGAGATGAGCTAGCGACATACAAACAAGCTATGACAAGCCCCGACTCTGCTAAACGGCAAGAGGCCATGAAATCCGAGATGGACTCCATGTCTGAAAATCAAGTCCGAGACTTGCTTAATTTGCCTGAAGGTTATACACCTATCGGTTGCAAATGGATTTTCAAATTGAAAACATACAAAGTTGGAAATGTATCTATATACAAAGGTAGACTGGTGGCAAAAGGTTATAGGCAAATTCACGGAGTTGATTTTGATTTAACCTTTTCACTAGTTGCAATGCTTAAGTCCATCTGGATCATCCTAGCAATTGATGCATATTACGGTTATGAAATATGGAAAATGGATGTCAAAACTGCCTTCCTTAATGGGATTTTGGAAGAAACTGTGTATATAACATAGCCGGAAGGTTTTGTTGATCCTAGCAATGTTGGGAAGGTATGCAAGCTTAAGAAGTCCATTTATGGACTAAAGCAGGCAAGCAGAAGTTGGAATCTGCGATTCGACGAAGCCATTGGTAAGTTTGGTTTTATAAAGAATCCAGATGAGTCTTGTGTCTACAAGAAGGTCAGTGGGAGTGACACCGCATTACTAGTCTTATATGTCGATGACATATTACTCATTGAAAATAGCACTAAACTATTAGAGTCCAAAAAGGGCTGGCTAGGAAAGTGTTTTTCAATGAAGGACTTAGGAGAGACACAGTACATATTAGGCATCAAGATCTATAGAGATAGATCTAAGAGTATGATTGGATTGAGCCAAAGTACTTATATAGATAAGGTACTGGCACGATTCAACATGGAGGGGTCCAAGAGAGGGCACCTTCCCATGTCCCATGGCATAACTCTCAGCAAGAAACAGTGTCCACAAACACCTGATAAGCGAGAGAGAATGAGTCAGATTTCATATGCTTCGCTTATTGGATCGATCATATATGCCGTGATATGTACTAGGCCGGATGTATCGTATTCCTTGAGTGTTACGAGCCGTTACTAGTCAGACCTAAGAAAGGCGCATTGGACTGCGGCCAAGAATATCCTTAAGTACGTGAAAAGGAACAAGGATAAATTACTGGTCTATGGTGGCTGTAAAGAGTTAGTTGTTGAAGGTTATACTAACGCGAGCTTCCAGATTGACAGAGACGACTCCAAGTCACAGTCGGGGTACATATTTTTCCTTAATGAAGGAGCGTTTAGTTGGAAGAGTGCTAAGCAGAGCACCACTTCAGATTCTATAACTAAAGTCGAATACTTTGCTGCTTCAGAAGCTGCTAAGGAGACTATTTGGATTCGTAAGTTCATTGGTGAACTTGGTGTTGTACCCTCAATAAAGAGTCCAATAGACCTCTATTGTGATAACAATGACGCTATTGCTCAGGCAGGAGAGCCAAGGGAACATTAGAAGGTCAAACATGTCAAGCGGCGATTTCACATGATAAGGGTATGGAAATCCGAAGGTGAAATCAGAATTTGTAAGATTGGAACGGACCACAATGTAGCCGATCCTCTAACTAAACCTTTATCTCAAGTGAAGCACAACAAGCATGTTGAGGCAATGGGAATCAAGCACATTGAATATTGGCTTTAATTTCCCTGTATAGATGTTTTAATTAAACTGGATGTCTTAATGTTAAACACTATGTTGAATCATTCAATTTTGGAGCAATTAAATTTTCTGCAAATTTGTGATTACTCCATATCTATTTAATTTTGGTTAAGAATTAAATAATGAGTCTATTCGATTATGAGAATATTCAAAACAAGGTATCAAGACCATGTCTTAGATAAAGAAACACTTGTTAAGTGAACATTGAATATTTTAATCGAAAGATATCCCTAATCGAGGTCATTTAAACAATGGAAGATTAATGATCACTTGAGATTAATGTGTAGTATGATTTATAGCACTGTTTCTTGTGCTACAAGGACATGATAGTCATAAATCATTTGCACAGGTACTAGTTTGGAATTATACCGGAAAGACCTATGAGAATACTTTAAGAGATGTCAAATCGTCATAAGTATATTTCTCATTATAGCTATCGGAACCTTTTTCCTCGACCATGAGTATTGCAAGTTCTCTTGTTTGAGTACTAGTCGTTTTGATGTTTTTAAACGTTTGCCGTAAATGGGGATTATAACGCCAGCTCTCAGGCGACTAGGTACTCTTAGTAAGGGAAGCATACCGTACAATACTGGGAATGTCCCCCTATTAATAATAGGGAATATGTCTTTGTTGTTTACAAGGCCTCTCGATGAGCGGTCTTGTGAAAATGCATGGCCGTGCTCAGATGGATTTTAGAAATCATCTATTTATTGATAGTCGAACTCGGGAATCGAGAAACACTTCTGGACAAAATGAGGATGACGAAGAATCTTACCTTATAGTTTATGAAGAGACATTAAGCAACATAGGAAAAGGGCTATACACAACTTGCACATTTGTCCGGAAGGAGAAGCGGGAGATTATTATTCCGATAGAGGGTTCAGAATTATTGGATAGTTAATTCTTCATTAAGGTCAATTGATTGGAAGGCCTAGGTGGAGGCCGCTTCCGATCAGTAATATTAATGTACAATTAATATTACAACTTAATCTTGACTGAACCCTTCGGGTCGAACCCAATCGAACAACCGATCCGTCACGACGAGTCAATCCGAAGGATTTAATAAGTCTTTAGAGTTTTACAAACAAAGACGTCAGATATAGAGCTTAGAGCGTCGAGACCGAGTGTCGCAAGTCGAGTCGAATTTAGAACTCCACGAGACGCGAAATCAATCAAGTTACAAGTTCATGTTAGGTCGTAGCCTCGCATTTGCCTAGCATGTGCATCGCAATTCTAGCATGCTAGGCGTGCTAGGCCCATGCATGCTAGCTAGCCACCACAAGCATCGCAGCCTTACGTGTGTGCTAACATGCCATCCGACCAACCATCGCAAGGCGAGGTCTTGCTAGCATGCTAGGCGCTGGCGCACAGGTAGCCCAGCAAGCATCGCAAGGCTAGGCCTTGCTAGCATGCTAGGCGCTGGCAGCCTCGCTAGCAGCATTGCACAGCACCATGCGCCAGCCAGCAATGAGTTTGGTTGTGCGTGTGTGTGCGTGTGCCTAGCACAGTATTGCACATCACCATGCGCCAACCAACAGCGTGTTGGGATGTGCGTGTGTGTGCGTGTGCCTAACATTGCAACGCCCAGCATAACGCACCTAGAAGCAGCGATGCATTACGTGCTGTCTGGCCTTGTGCTGGCTGGCTACGCATGCATGTGGGCTGTGTGTGTGTGTGCTGGCTTGCTGCCCAGCCTTGGTTCTAGGAGCCAGCTGGAAGCCTTGGCAGCCAAAGCAGGCTGCCAGCTAGCCATTTGGATGGGTAATGCCAGCTTGCTAGTGGGGACCAAGGGTTGTGAACTTTACCTTGGGGAGCAAGGCTATGGTCCCCCCCCTTGGAAAGGTGCTCAACTAATCTCTCATACTCCTTGTGCCACTTGTAACTTATTGATTGAATTGCAATTTTATTTTTGTTTTAATTAAAATAAAATGGGAAAATTGAAAATCTCCCACATTGATTGAGAGTGGGAATTCAAGGTTCATTTCCCTATAAATACCAAGGTTTTGGGATTTGGGAAGAACACTTGAGTGGAACTAAAAAGGCTTCTCCTTAGAAAAGTGAGAAAACCATAAGTTCGTAAAACTCTAGTTTTTATTGGTCGGGTCCCGACTAACCTTTGAGACTTGGATCGTTCGGGTCGGGTTCGTGGGTACGAGCCGTCGGAGACCTTCGCATTTGCGGGGTTCATGTAAGAGCTTGGAATTCGAGCGAAGCACGCGCCAAGGGTAAGAATGTATTTTCTTCACTCTCTTAATTGTTGTTTATTAGTGATTTCATGCTTAGTCGCTTTAATTAGTGTGCGGGTCATGGATGGGTTTTCCTTCCGCGTAGAGTCGGACACTACGAAACCCAACATAGGGCATCTGACGCGCCCTCGTCGCGGGCGCGGTCTTAGACGCTTCGGGGGCATTCTATAGTAGTCGCGGGCGCGGTGTTTGCCCAGACAACCCGCGGAGTTTGTTAGCATTCCATACCCATATTTCTACGGGTGCGCAGCTATCTGGAGAGGGCGCGCACGACTTATTTTTCTTCTTTGCTTATATATACTCATGTAATTCCCTTTTATGAACCAACTTCTAATACTTCATTAGCTTAATTTTTAGAGAGAGAAACTAAAGAGAGAAGTTGTAAACTCAATCATTTGATCTTCAATTCAATCCATTTCAAGTTTGATTCTCTTTTGATCGTAAAGTTTGTAAGCTTTCAATTTGAATTTGCTTGTGTGAACTTGTTAAGCTTGATTGATTAGAGTTTTTATTTGATTTGCAACTATGAATATGCTGATGATTAATGTAGTTTTGTTCTTCAATTTCAGCATGCTTAGTGAGTAGATTATATGCTAGAGTGAAGGGGAAGCATGGATGAATGATGGATGATTGCTAATTTGGGGATTTTGATTGATTGTCCATATGTTTTGCTAGATATGAGTGATCAACCTTGATTTCCAAGCAAGATTTCATTGTAATTCCTAATGACATGAACAATTAATTTGGGGATTGCATTTATTGCCTGATTTTGAATGTGATTCTCTTTGTTAGTCACTCATAGAGGAAACCTAGTTAGACTTCTAGGAGATAACCTTTTGGACTCTTTATTGCAACTGCTACTAGTCGTTACACTATTTCAATTAATTTGATTTCCCTTGATTAACATATTTATCTTGATTGCATGTGGATCCTAATCCCTAGTGCTTTTGATATTGAATTTCTATATTGTTTAGCTGCTTGAGACTATAGCTATACACTACTACACTCTTTTCGAAGTAGCTTAACACATAGACTATAGTATTCGACCCTCCATTCCTCGTGGATTGACTTGGACTTACCCCTATACTAGGTGTAGGTTTGGTTATAAATTTTGTTGACTTGGGAAGACTAACCTAACGACCCTAGTTTCACCCCTTGTCAGTGTCATATATTTATCTTCGGAAGGAGAAAAGTTCAAGTATGCCTTGAGATTTCAATTTCAAGCTTCTAACAACGAAGCTGTGTATGAAGCCCTTCTAACCGGTCCTAGAATTTGTAAGGTGGCCGGGGCAACAAAGATTGATGCCTGCTTGGTCTCCTAGTTGATAGTTAGCCAAGTAAACGGTGACTACGAGGAAAGGGAGCCGGCAATGATGAAGTATCTATAGATGGTGAAGGATGAGGCCTAGAGCCTAGAGCATTTCACACTATAACAAGTCCCTCGGTGCGAGAGTCATCAAGCAGACACCCTCTCTAAGCTAGCTTCCTCGGCATCATATGATACTCCAAGATCTAAGTTCTGGGATGTCAAGGAAAAGAGGAGTATCGATGCCAGGCCTATACAAATCATAGACAGAAGATCCTCCGGGATGGAAGGAATGATGTTCTTTCGGACGAGCCAAAAGAGAGCTGGCTGATGAAGAAAAAGGCTGCATGCAATGGTTCGAGATGAAGGGGGAGGACTTGTTTAAAAAAGCCTTTGTGAAGCCCTAATTGAAATGTATTATGCCCGAGAGAAAGCTTAAGGTCTTAGATGACCTCCACCAGGGGCATTGTGGATCACACATTGGTGGACGAGCTTTAGCTGAAAAGGTTACCCATCTAGGGTATTACTGGCTAAGCATGAATTCAGATGCCATTGAAATGGTGAAAAAATGTGACAAGTGCCAGAGGTTTACAACCCTCATACACCGCCTGGCAAATAGCTTCTCGGCCATAAGTAGTCCACTTCCCTTTCAAAATGAGGCATGGGCATCTTGGGGCCATATACTCCTGCATCCGGACAGAGGCGGTATGTGTTAATAGCAGTTGACTACTTCACAAACTGGGTAGAGGCTGAAACCGTCCGAGGAATCAAATGGAGAGATGTATTAGCCTTCATCTGAAAGATTATTATCACACGCTTTTGTGTGCCGTAATCAATGGTGTTCGACAATGGACCTCAATTCGAGACCGGCCAACTCAAAGATTGGCTGAGCGACCAAGGCCTAACACATTGTTTTGCCTCGGTCGGACGCCTAAAGGAAAATGGATAAGTTGAAGCATATAACAAGTTAATTTCAAATGGTATCAAGCGCAAGCTTGTGAAAGCAGGTGGCCTACGGGCTGATGAGTTAGTCAACGTGTTATGGTCCATTTGAACACAACAAAAAATTCAATAGGGGAGACCCCATTTTTTCTGGTCTATGACGCTGAGGCCATGCTCCAAATTGAGATGTATGAGCCCACTCTCCGAGTGATGCTATATGATGAATCGACCAATTGGGAGGTCATGAAGACCGCATCAAACTTACTTTCAGAAGCTAGGGGCAATGCGACGCGTAGACACAAAATTTATTGTCTAATGAAGATGAGGGAATATTATCGCAAAGTGTCTAAGCGGCCGCTAAAGATTGGAGACTTTGTGTTAAGGAAGATGGAATCAGTAGGCTGGGCCAACGAGGATGGCAAGTTAAACCCAAACTATTGGGTTTCATAGTGTCCGACACTACACGGAATGAAACCCTCCCAAAATTCGGACACAAATTAAAGTAATTAAACATACAAATTAATCAATTAACAATCACATAATTGATTAACAAGGAGAGAGAAAAAAGAAAAGACGATCTTACCCTTGACGCGTGCTTCACTCTTTGTAAGAGCTCGTACTTGAAAGATGATATGTTCATTTTATATAGTGTTTTACCCCCGTCCCTTGGTCATATTTAGGAGTATTCTTGGCTCTTTAGAGCCACTTTTTTTACTAATATGATTTTTCTAGTGTTTTTGTAGATTTGAGTCTTAAGGACCCAAAGAGGATATCCGGATTGAGCCAAAAGAGTGGCCCAATCGAAGAACTCCCTTGCCCGAGATTCTTTATGGCCTCCATACACCAGGAATTTATCCTTGTTCCTTTTCAGGTACTTTAGGATATTCTTGGCCGCAGTCCAATGCGCCTCTCCTGGGTTCCATTGGTATCGGCTCGTTGCGCTCAGGGCATACGATACATTTGGCCTTGTACATATCATGGCATACATGATCGATCCGATCAGCGAAGCATATGGGATCAGATTCATTCTTTCTCGCTCAAAAGGTGTCTATGGACACTGTTTCTTGCTGAGAGTTATGCCATGGGACATGGGTAAATTCCCTCTCTTGGCATTCTCCATGTTGAATCGAGCCAGTACTTTATCAATGTAAGTACTCTGGCTTAATCCAATCATCCTTTTAGATCTATCTCCGTAGATCTTGATGCCCAATACGTACTGTGCCTCTCCTAAGTCCTTCATTGAAAAGCACTTTCCCAGCCAGCCCTTTACGGACTCCAGTAATTTTGTGCTGTTTCCAATCAGAAGTATGTCATCGACATAGAGGACTAGGAATGCAATATCACTCCCACTTACCTTCTTGTATACACAAGATTCATCTGGATTCTTGATAAAACCAAACTTGCTAATGGCTTCATCAAATCGCAGATTCCAACTTTTGCTGGCTTGCTTCAGTCCATAAATGGACTTCTTCAGCTTGCAAACCTTTCCAGCGTTGCCTGGATCGACAAAACCTTCAGGCTGTGTCATATACACAGTTTCTTACAAAATTTCATTTAGGAAGGCGGTTTTGACATTCATTTGCCATATTTCATAATCGTAATATGTAGCAATCGCTAGGATGATCCGGACGGATTTTAGCATTGCAACTGGTGAAAAAGTTTCATCATTGTCAATCCCGTGGATTTTTCTATAACCTCTTTCCACAAGTCTAGCTTTGTATATCGATACATTTCCATCCTAGTCTATCTTCACTATGAAGATCCAATTGTAACTAATGGGTGTATAACCCTCGGGCAAATTCACCAAGTCCCAGACTTGATTTTCAGACCTGATCATCGGTTAAGACGATACCAAGGTATCTGTCTGGTTAAGATCTTTGCCGTTGCGACCTACGAAGGGTAATCGGTTGAGCCATTTCATTGTCAGTTTGATTCTGACCAATCTTCTTAGATGCTTCCAAAGCATCTAGATTTTTAGTTTTATCAGGTTGACATTGTTGCTCATCCTCTCGAACTTCGTCGAGTTCGATTTTCCTCCCACTTGTCATTTTGGAAAGGTGATCCTTCTCCAAAAAGACACCATCACGAGCAACAAAAACTTTGTTCTCGGATTTATTGTAGAAGTAATACCCTTTGGTTTCTTTTGGATATCCCATAAAGAAACACTTATCCAATTTGTGGTGAATTTTGTTCGAAATTAATCGCTTGACAGCCTAAGAGGTTTCTTAGTCCATAAATCATCTGGAGTCTTTTCAACAGCTTTTGACGGAGCTTTGTTTAGTGTTAGTGATGTAGTTTGTAGCGCATGTCCCCAGAAAGAGATAGGGAGTTCACTAAGACCCATCATTGATCGAACCATGTCTAAAAAGGTTTGATTCCTTCGTTCAGACACTCCTTTCCATTGAGGAGTTCCGGGAGGTGTCAACTCCGAAAGAATACCAACCGATCCGTCACGACTAGTCAATCCGAAGGATTAGTCATCGAAGTATTACGAACAAAGACGTCGGATATCGAGCTTAGAGCGTCGAGACCGAGCGTCGCAAGTCGAGTCGAATATAGAATTCGACGAGACGTGAAATTAAACAAGCAACAAGTTCGAGCCTAGTCGTAGCCTCGCATTGGCCTATCTATGTGAGTGCTAGGTTAGGCGAGGTCCCAACCTATGCGTTCCTAGCACACGCACACATGGCACAACCATCGCAAGATGCGTGCATGCGGGTGGTGTGGCTGTGCATGGCTAGGCGTGCTAGCATAGTAGCCTTAGCAATCGTATCATGCTAGGCCACGAACCAAGCCCTTCGCTAGCTAGCAAGCATCGCAAGGCCAGCAGCACGCTAGGCTTGCTGGTTATTGTTATCGCAAGCAAAGCAGGCATGGTGCCTTCCGTGCATGCTAGCGTTCTAGGGCCTAGAGCCTAGCTCATCGCAGCCTCGCATATCGCATAGCACCACGCACTAGCAAGCAGCGTGCTGGGCGTGCTGGGCTTTGCGTGTGTGGTAGCAAGCAGCAGCCTCGCACATCAGCGCCTAGTAGCACGCATCAAGCAGCAGCGAAGTATGCGTGCTAGTTGGCTGTATGGTGGCTGGCTGAGCATAAGTTGCGAGCTGGTTGGCGATGTGCTAGCTGGCTGGCTGGGCTGACCATCCTAGGTGCTAGGCTCCAACTGGCAGCCTTAGAAGCCAAGGCAGGCTGCCAGCCAGCCAAGTGGAGGAGTGGCTCGGTTTTTGTGTGGGGACCATTGGTTGGTGTTTTTCCTTGGGGAGCAAGGTGGGTTGGTCCCCTCCCTTGGTGGTCCTCACCATCTCCCTCTTGTCCCATTGCCACTTGTATCTTGCTGATTGATTTAGCATTTTATTTTGTTTTTGATTAAAATAAAATAGGGAAAAATGCAAATATCCCACATTGATTGAGAATGGGAAATTAAGGTTCATTTCCCTATAAATACCCAAGTTTTGGGATTTGGGAAGAACTCTTGTGTGCAACTAAAAAGGCATCTCCTTAGTAAAGTGTGAAAACCTTAAGTTCGTAAAACTCTTGTTTTTATTGGTCAAGTCTCGACTACCCTTCGGGACTAAGACCGTTCGGGTCGGGTTTGTGGGTACAAGTCGTTAGGGACCGTCGCGCTTGCGAGGTTTAGGTTTTCAAGTAAGTGGTGGAGTTCAAGCAAAGCACGCTTTAAGGGTAAGAATGTCTTTTCTCTTTCTCTCTTTTATGTTGTTAAATATGTGATTAAATATTTAGTTGCTTTAATTAGTGAGCGGGTCTTGGGCGGGTTTTTCTTCCGCGTAAAGTTGGACTTTACGAAACCCAACAAAGAACTGGTAGGGAGACCAAGGGATCTCCACGTTTTGTGAGCCATCAGGACGACTAAAAAAGGGGCGACTGGTGAAACCCCATTTCTCATGGTTTATGGGGAAAAAGATGTTTTGCCTATTGAGCACTATGAGTCGACTCTTTGAGTCATGATTTATGACGAAGAGGCTAACTAGGAGGCCATGCGGCTAGCATTGGACTCACTTCCAGAATGCAGGGGCAATGCGACTTTGCGTCATGAGATCTACCGTCTGAGAATGACAAGAGCTTACAATAAAAGAGTGCACAAGCTCCCCTTGAAAGTAGGGGACTTTGTGTTACGGAAAATGGAAGCAGTTGGTAGGGCAAAGGAGCAGGGAAAGCTGACTCCTAATTAGGATGGCCCCTACCAAATCTATGAAAAAGTTAGAGGTGGCACCTACCGCCTGGAAACGCCAGACGGTAGGCAGCAAGCCAGAACTTGGAACGTAGACAACTTGAAAAAGTACTACTTTTGAGATTTTGTAGATTATTTGTACATGAAAGCATATCAACAGAATTTAAAATTTATTTAAGTATTTTATAATTCCTCCCAGTGGGGCAAGCTGCCTGTGCAATATACAGTCGGCTTATGGCTTTTAATTACCTACTCTAACATGAGTAAAAATGCTAAGTCTAGACAACTTAGCAACTATTTTCTTTTCTGAACAACTTATTGAGGCCTATGGCCGGAAGATCAACTTAAGGCCCATGCGTTGATGATCCTAATAAGATTAAACTAATACGTCTGTCCCAAACTTGAGCAAGTGTCCAAAGACATCCATCCGAGTGAATTCGTCGCAGAGAGCATCTCCCATTTGGGTGGCACATTGCTCTATAAACCTAAAACAAACAGTCCTACCAAATGTGTCTAAGACAACCTTGCAGTTGTTTTACATGAGACGAAGATAAACGTGCCGCTTACTTCAAACAAGTGGTAGACAGTTAAAATCTAAGTCACTAACCGTCTGCTATTGCTTGGGACAATATAGTCGGCATTAGCTGAGTTCTAAACTTGGTAGATAGTTTGGTAATAAGCTATGTCTAACATAGCAAATGATGAAACAACATGCGGCGACAACCGACTGTTTTTTCTATTTATTAAAATTCAAGTGACTGATTAACCCCAGAGGTTAACTCATAGTTGCTCGACCTAGCCAATCTAAAATGGAACCTAAACGATACGAACAGAGCTGCATGTACTTTTGATAAACAGACGGCATTTGACCACTCTTCCTATTTTAGGTTAGCCAAACAATTTAAGCTACCGCCTGTAGCTCAACAAGCGGTTGCTACTTTAGTTAAACGTCCCGTTTGGCGCCTGTTTCTGTACAGGTACCAAACAAGGATAAATCACAATCAATAAAGTAAACTAAGTACAAAACTTAGTGGATAAGTATAGTTCGTCTAAAGAACTATATTGAGGCCTAGAGGTGCATCATGCGGAGGGTATGACCGTCTATCTAATGGCCGTCTGTCCGCCTGGTTTAGGCCAATCACCATAAGTTATTAATTGACTTAGAAATCAGCCATACTCCAAAGTATCAAAGTTTTCCAAGTCAATCCATCAGCCTTTGAAAACCAGGAGCACAACCCCCAGGGGCAAAAAAAATCGGTACATAAAGCATTCATGAAAAAAGAGGCTACATACACTTAGCAAAATTCATGACATGCAAAAATTTAAAACAATGAATTTGGAGAAACCGACCAAAACTGTCGGATGTTTAATATTCATGATAATAGGCGGCATAATGCTCTCGGTTGGTGGCAGACGACTCTGCCCAATTTGCTCCCAATTCTACTGAGGGGGACTCTCGCACATTTTCTAGCCGAGAGTGCCTCTCTTCAGACTCATCCGAGAATTTATTGGAAGTACTTGGCTCAGAGTCGCTGTCTGAGCTCTCGGATGAGGAGTCTGCCTGGTGGGATAGATCAACAAAGCCCGACATATCATTGTGTACCTCCTCTCCTTATTTTTCTAAAATAGAATCATTGGGTGTGCTTGGGGCACCAGGCAGCACGTCAGACAATTCATTGACAGGCGCATAGAAGGAAGAAACGTCTGAATTTTCCCTTGCGGTTCTCTTTGTTCTGGCCATGGTGTCCTACACAGACACATAGAAAGTCGGACTTGGGGCAGTTCGCAAAGGGGGTATTTTGCAAGGGGCAGTCAGCACTCTTACTTCTTGATTCAGCTGTCCCTGGTGACTGGTTGTTCAATAACCTAGGCCGTGCCATATGCTTTTAGGAAACCATTTTCAAAAAGAAAAAGAGAAACAAAGAGAAAATGCAAAAGAAAACAGGCGGCTACCTTTTAGAAAAGAAGACTTGAAGTTCTTGAGAAACGGGCGGCTGTTTGAGCAGGCGGTCCAAAAGCAAGCGGCAGTTGTCCAAAATGTTAAATCTTTTGTGTCAAAATTTTTGTCTAAAAACAGTTCTAGAATGTCCAAATGATTTTTGCCAATCAGAGCGTGGCACCTTTCACAGACGCCACATGGCATGCCATGTCACCCCTGTGAGGGGAAAATGATTAGGGGATTTCTCACGCAAGGTGGACTAATTAAACTATGCCACGTGTCATCCACATGGACCAACTAGAGCCCACCACATGTCACCTCATGAGAGGTCCAAGATGGACCAATCAAACCACGATACGTGGTAGGCAGATTGCCAACTAGGAAAGTGGTCTTTAAGGGCCCAAATACCTAGGCAAGCCCAGTAAGTCCTAGGTTTCTGAAAACCTAGTACTAGGCACACATTTCAAGATCCTATAAAAGGGAGATGTTCCCTTTAAGGAACATCATTCAGAAATTCCAAAACACACGTGTACATTGTTTGCTGCGCATTAAACCCAGCATTAATTTCACTCTTTGAGAGCTAAGGCTCGGATATTGAGACTATCTCAGACTTTCGGATGGTCACTCCCCTTCCGAGAGGAGCTTGTTCCCCTTTACATTTTGGAACTTTACTTCTACACACGTTCTAACTTAAATCGTCGGAGGCGGAAATCTCATCCACAGGAGTCTCCGTTTTTTTGCAGGTACATGCGTCCAGAAGGTAGTCTTGCTGTTGTAACTCTCCCGCAGGACATCGTAAAAACCCCGAAACGGTATGCAGACCGTATTTAGATTTACAAAAATACATAACGAATCGTAGTCCGTATTTACTATCCTAGTCGGGCTCCACAAGTTGCCATTTTCACAAAACCTGTGATACAATATACATTCCAATCATCCATTCACTATGTGTGAATGGCCCATGCATTTTACAATGAAAACAAGTAACAATGCATAACACGTGCAAACTAGTAACAAACTTAGGTGGTTAATCCGATTAACACGCCTAGTTTAAACTAGTCAAAGTTGTTAACTGATTATGTGATTAAGACGCAATAAATTAGCTCAAGTAATTAACGAAGCTCCCACTAAATTCCGCATCCAACTTAATTAATCTAATTAGTCAAGCTGGTTAACCTATATTTTGCCAAATTATTTTGCAAGTGCCAGATGAACCGAGGCCTAGCCTCGTTAAAATAATTAAATAATTTATTAAAACGGCCCAAATAATGTAAGGTTATAGCCCACCAAATGACCGAGTGCCTAGCATCCAAGTCATGGGGCTAGGCTTGCTAGGCACCAAGGCCTTAGGCTATGTGTGCCTAGGGTGCTGGCCTGCTGCCCCTAGTGCCGCACAAAAAACCGTAACCTATGCACACACCGTAGCACCAAGTGTGCACTTACTTGCGTATCAAGTGGGCAAGGTAACCCACATACGCACCTTGGCAGACACATGTGGGTTGCGTAAGCAGCCCAACTAGCCCAAGGGTGAGTTTTTTAGCAGTCCTTCCCTCGATTTGCGTGCACTTGTCTTTGGATTTTAATCCCGATATGTGTGTGGCATAAAATTGATTCTAAATTTATTTTAGAACCATCATTGAGAAAGAATAATAAATAAACCCATTCATCCAATGAAACATTTCTAACACTAACTTAGGTATAATTGAAAAAATTACATCTTCCAATATGAAGATTAATTAAATTTCAATCACAGGTTTTGAACTTTTACGACTTTAATCAACTCAACGATAATTAAATCCAAAAATTAGTTCAACATGGAATTTAGAAATTAAAGTTCCAACCAAATAAACAATTAAAGATTGTATCTATAACATATTTGGGACTTCAAAATTACACATTCACCATAAACATTCACACTTGAAGCAATTAATTTGCAAATTGTGAAATTTCAAGTTTATGTGAAAAATGAGCTTACCAAATCAAGCACCAATTATGACTTCATAAACATGCCTAATAAGGTTTAATACTGCTGTAGATTAGTGATGCAACCATACATTTAATCTATCTTTAACATGCCATAATTAATCAAGGTTTAAAGATTTAATTTTTTTTTTCAAAAACAAAAAACCCCTTGAAAAACATGATCCTGGGTAGATTTTGGATTCTAGACAGTCCTCAAAAAGCGTCAAAAACGAATTAGAACATCAATTCCACTCAAAATTCACAACTTTTGAGTCGAACTCTGGGTCCATAAGCCAAAATTAGTAAAATACGAGACTAAGACTAATTAAAACGAGTTTCTAATCTAAGTAGAAAACAAAACCAGAAATTTATATCCATTGTAAATCACCTCAATTAATTATTAGTAACAATAATTAAACTGAGCGTGGCTCCGATACCGTTATTGGGTTTCGTAGCGTCCAACACTATGCGGAATGAAACACGCCCAAGACTAGCACACTTGTTAAGGTAACTAAATATGCAATTACACAAATAAACAACAAAGAGAGAGAAAGAGAAAAGACATTCCTACCCTCGACGCGTGCTTCGCTTGCTTACAAGCTCTTACATGAAAGCTCTAGCCTCGCAAGTGTATAGGCCTCCAACGGCTCGTACCCTCGATTCGACCCGAGCGGTCTCTACCCCGAAGCATATTCGTGGCTGGACCAATAACATATTAAGAGTATTACAAACTTAAAGGTTTTCTCACTTATGAGGAGATGCCTTATTGAGTTCAACTCAAGTGCTTTCTCCAAAACCAAAACCTTGACTTCCCATTCCCTATCAATGTGAGAGAATTGCATTTTTCCCAATTTATTTAATCCAAAACAAACATGCTGGACCAATAACATATTAAGAGTATTACAAACTTAGCACACGCACACATAACATGCTGCTTGCGATGCTTGTGCTGTATGAGAGGCTCGTTGCTAGGCCTAGCATGCTAGCACGCATGGGGCGCTAACTGCTAGCTTGCTTGCGGCCATTCCTTGCGATTGGGTTGGCAGCTTAAGCTAGCCTAGCACTCGCATGGCTAGGCCAATTTGAGGCTATGACCTAGCTCGTACTTGTTGCTTGCTTAATTGCTCGTCTCCTCGAATTCTAAATTTGAATCGACTTATGACGCTCGGTTTTGACGCTCCAAGCTCGATATTCGACGTCTTTGTTCATAATACTGCAATGACTCTTCTAATCCTTCGAATTGATTTGTCGTCTAGGATTGGTTATTCGATTTGGGTGCGACCCGAAGGGTTCAGTTAAGATTAAGCTGTAATATTAATTATACATTAATATTATTGATCTGAAGCGGCCTCCACTTAGGCATTCAAATCACTTGACCTGACTGAGAATTAGCTTTCTAATAATTCCAAACCCTCTATCAGAATAATACACTTTTTGGAAGGACACCATTCCATTCATTCCAAACCCTCTATCAGAATAATCTTTAATTGTTTATTTGGTTGGAACTTTGATTGCTAAATTCCATGTTGAACTAAATTTTGTATTTAATCATTTTTTATGTTGATTAAAGTCCTTAAAGTTAAAAACTTGTGATTGAATTTTGATTAATCTTCATATTGGAAGATGTAATTTTTCAATTTTACACAAGTTATTGTTGGGAAATTTTTCATTGGATGAAAGGGTTTATTTTTCCAACCCCTTTAATTTTGTCAAATCTCATTATTACTTTTCATTTGATTAAATTAATTATGAGTGTAGCCCTTCTTTTTGAAGCATCAAGATAGACCTTTATTGATTTAAAGAATGTTTCTTGAATAATTTAGGCCTGTGCACTATTTAAATTGAATTCAATAAATTTGGAGTTATTTTAATTTTTCATTTTGCTCTAAATTAATTCTAAAATAAATTTAGAATTAATTTTTTGTCACACGTATATCAGGATTAAAATCCCGAAATAATAGCATGCAAATCAAGATAAAATCACTAAAACGCCACAAAGGCTAGCCGGGGTGCTCATGCAACCCATATGTGGCTGCCTTGGTGCGCATGGTGGTGCTCCCACCTCAAAGCGTTGCGGGTCTGTGGCAGGGCTAGGAGTGTGCAATGGATATGCTTGAGGCTTGTGGTGCGTGGCTGCTAGGATGCTCGCAATGCTGCTGGGCAGCAAGGCTGGGAGCCCCAAGCAGGCCCAGCCACACCTGCCAGCAAGCGTGCTAGCATGCGCAGCATGCTGCAATGCATGCTTGTGCTAGAAGGCGCAGAAACGCCTTGCTAGGCATGCTGCCAGCGCCCAAGCAGCCCCAGCCGTAGCCTTGGTGCCTAGAAGGCCTAGCCCATGGCTAGGATGCTATGCACTCGGTTTAGAGTAGGCTGATTTTTCGATGCGTGGGCTACGTGTTTTGCAAAATTTTGTCGTTTTAATTTATTAAATTATTTTACGAGGCTGGGCCTCGGTTTTTACGGCTCTGGGAAAATTTTAATTTTGACAAAATTTGGGATAACCGACTTAAATAATTGGATTAATTAAGTTGGAAGCGAAATTTAGTGGGAGCTTCGTTAATTGCATG
The DNA here is from genome assembly GCF_001683475.1 of Chenopodium quinoa. Lineage (NCBI taxonomy): Eukaryota > Viridiplantae > Streptophyta > Magnoliopsida > Caryophyllales > Amaranthaceae > Chenopodium > Chenopodium quinoa. Next base: position 459,509 of record NW_018745650.1, read on the forward strand.
AAATAATTGTGTCTTAATAACATAAAATGTTAAACAACTTTGACTAGTTTTAATTAGGCGAATTAATTGGATTAACCACCTAAGTTAGTTACTAGTTCGCACACGTTATGCATTGTTACTTGTTTTTCGTTGGAAAATGCATGGCCCATTCGCATATATAGTGAATGGAAGATATATTGTTTCACAAGTTTTGTGAAAATGGCTACTAGTGGGGCCCGATTAGGATAGTAAATACGGACTGCGATCCGTTATGTAATTTTATAAATCTAAATACGGTCTGCGTACCGTTGAGTATTTTTGTACCTTAATATTTAGATTAATCCTAGTCGTAGTAGCTAGTAATCTTTTTATTTTGGTGAAGATGTTTAAAAGACGACATTTCTATGAAGACGAGCCAAGATGAAGACTCTTGATGATTTAAAGATTTCAAAGGGTCATGCTAGTTGCCAAATGCATCTTATTTCATGTTTGCTATATATAATTGTCCTCTTATATATGCGAATGATACGCTAGGTGCATGTTTAGGATTTCAAATGTTTCGATGATTAATTGAGTTCACTTAAATCAACCAACATAGAAACCCTAGGTCCCTATAATATTGAGAAAAAATATGTCATTCCAAAAACAACACTTACCGAACTAATGTTAATTCTTGCATTTTTAGACATTTTCCTCAAATCATTGGAGGATGTTGTCAACATAAGAGTCACCAAGAGTGACAATGGCAACTATGATGGACTCGTGTTTGATTTGACTAGGTCACTCTCAAACATGAAGATAAAGCCACCGGATGTGGGTTGTCTTGCTAAGGAAAGGCGTCGGCTTTGGTCAAGGGTTTACAATACCAAATTAAGACCCGGGATGTCCCTCCGACCACATGTGCTTGGAATTACTAGGCTCTTTAAACACATGCAACTTCTCAGAATCTCGTTGGAGGATGAGATGGCGGGGCATATCTTGCTTGCTTCACTCCACTCGGGCTATGATGCACTTAGAGTGCGTATAGCTGCAAGAAAGGAGCCACGCTCTTTAAAAGAGGTGGTGCAACTACTTAGCCGAGCCACCGCCTATGGAGTGACCGAGAGGCCCTTGAGAGCAAGGAGGAGGGAGTTTAAGAACAAGGCAAGGATGTGGTGCTTCTATTGTGGTGGGCAAGGCCACTAAAAGAAGGAATGCAAGCTCCCCCGAAAGGAGGAGGAGGATAGGAATGTGGCATCTGCCTCAGGTATCTTCATTAACACTTGTGTTTAAGGATATTCATAGGTATTGGATACCATGTATAACTCACTTTATGCTTCCTTCTTAGGAACCAAGTGAGAGGGAATCACAAGTAAGAGGGTATTGGATACCATGTGTATCAACAAGCAGACGACAAAGATAGTCTTTTGATCGTGCTTGCAGGCACATTTATTTTGTCTATGACTTGTAATTAAACAATGGTTGTTTTCTTATGCTTTTGAATATACTTTTGATCTATGGAGTTGGACACCAAGTTATTTTGATCACAAGACATAATCAATGGTTGGTTTGTTAAAATGTCTTGTTTATATGTTTTATAAAATTGCATATGTTTAGACAAATTTATAATGCCGCCAAAAGGGCTAAGACAATCGAGTCGAATCAAACCTACTTGTGGCATTGTCGTCTTGGCCACATTAACGTCAAACGCATCAAGAAACTTCTTCAAGAAGGTGTTCTTGACTCTATCGACTTGGAGTCACTTGAAAATTGCGAAGGATGTCTATTAGGCAAGATGATAAAGCAACCATTCTTCAAGTTGGGAGAAAGGGCAATTGGGCCTAATACATACGGACGTATGTGGACCAATGAGTACACCCGCATGGCAAGGTTATCGATATTTCATTACCTTCACCGACGACTATAGTAGAAATGGTTATGTATACCTTATGTCGAATAAATCTGAATCTTTTGAGAAATTCAAAGAATTTTAGAGTGAAGTTGAAAATGAACTTGGCAAGAAAATAAAAGCACTTCGATCGGATCGAGGTAGCGAGTATTTGAGCTATGAATTCGACGATCACTTGAAAGAAAATGGTATTCTTTTAGAGTTGACTCCTCCAAGAACTCCACAATGGAACGGAGTATCCGAACGGAGAAATCAAACCTTGTTAGATATGGTTCAATCAATGATGGGTCTTAGTGGACTTCCTATCTTTTTCTAAGGACACACACTTCTAACTGCGGCACTAACACTGAACCGTGCTCCATCAAAAGCTGTCGAAAAGACTCCATATGAATTATGGACGAAGAAACCTCCGAGGTTGTCTTTTCTTAAGATTTAGGGTTGCAAAGTATATGTCAAGAGATTAATTTCTTACAAACTTCACCGAAAATCAAACAATTAAGTGTTTCTTTGTGGGCTACCAAAAAGAAACCAAGGGGTATTACCTCTATAATAAATCCGAGAACAAAGTGTTTGTTTCTTTTGATGGTGTCTTTTTGGAGAAGGAACACCTTTCCAAAATGACAAGTGCGAGGAAAATCAAATTTGACGAAGTTCGAGAGGAATAGCAAGAAAGTCAACATGACAAAACTGACAATCGAAGTGCTTTAGAAGCAGCTATAGACATTGGTAAGAGTCAAATCGACAATGAAAATGCTCAACCTATTACCCTGCGTAGGTCGCAACGGCCAAGATCTCAACCAATGAGATACCCTGGTATTGTCTTAACCAAAGATCAAGACATCCAAGTTATGGATGGAGATGAGCCAGCGACATACAAACAAGCTATGACAAGCCCCGACTCTACTAAACGGCAAGAGGCCATGAAATCCGAGATGGACTCCATGTCTGAAAATCAAGTCCGAGACTTGCTTAATTTGCCCGAAGGTTATACACCTATCGGTTGCAAATGGATTTTCAAATGGAAAACATACAAAGTTGGAAATGTATCTATATACAAAGCTAGATTGGTGGCAAAAGGTTATAGGCAAATTCACGGAGCTGATTATGATGAAACCTTTTCACTAGTTGCAATGCTTAAGTCCATCCGGATCATCCTAGCGATTGATGCATATTACGATTATGAAATATGGAAAATGGATGTCAAAACTGCCTTCCTTAATGGGATTTTAGAAGAAAATGTGTATATGACATAGCCGGAAGGTTTTGTTGATCCTAGAAATGTTGGCAAGGTATGCAAGCTTAAGAAGTCCATTTATGGACTAAAGCAGGCAAGCAGAAGTTGGAATCTGCGATTCAACGAAGCCATTGGTAAGTTTGGTTTTATAAAGAATCCAGATGAGTCTTGTGTCTACAAGAAGGTCAGTGGGAGTGACACCGCATTACTAGTCTTATATGTCGATGACATATTATTCATTGAAAATAGCACTAAACTATTAGAGTCCAAAAAGGGCTGGCTAGGAAAGTGTTTTTCAATGAAGGACTTAGGAGAGACACAGTACATATTAGGCATCAAGATCTATAGGGATAGATCTAAGAGTATGATTGGATTGAGCCAAAGTACTTATATAGATAAGGTAATGGCACGATTCAACATGGAAGGGTCCAAGAGAGGGCACCTTCCCATGTCCCATGGCATAACTCTCAGCAAGAAACAGTGTCCACAAACACCTGATAAGCGAGAGAGAATGAGTCAGATTTCATATGCTTCGCTTATTGGATCGATCATATATGTCGTGATATGTACTAGGCCGGATGTATCGTATTCCTTGAGTGTTACGAGTCGTTACTAGTCAGACCTAAGAAAGGCGCATTGGACTGCGGCCAAGAATATCCTTAAGTACGTGAAAAGGAAAAAGGATAAATTACTGGTCTATGGTGGCTGTAAAGAGTTAGTTGTTGAAGGTTATACTAACGCGAGCTTCCAGATTGACAGAGACGACTCCAAGTCACAGTCGGGGTACATATTTTTCCTTAATGAAGGAGCTTTTAGTTGGAAGAGTGCTAAGAAGAGCACCACTTCAGATTCTATAACTAAAGTCGAATACTTTGCTGCTTCAGAAGCTGCTAAGGAGACTGTTTGGATTCGTAAGTTCATTGGTGAACTTGGTGTTGTACCCTCAATAAAGAGTCCAATAGACCTCTATTGTGATAACAATGACGCTATTGCTCAGGCAGGAGAGCCAAGGGAACATCAGAAGGTCAAACATGTCAAGCGGCGATATCACATGATAAGGGTATGGAAATCCGAAGGTGAAATCAGAATTTGTAAGATTGGAACGGACGACAATGTAGCCGATCCTCTAACTAAACCTTTATCTCAAGTGAAGCACAACAAGCATGTTGAGGCAATGGGAATCAAGCACATTGGAGATTGGCTTTGATTTCCCTGTATAGATGTTTTAATTAAACTCGATGTCTTAATGTTAAACACTATGTTGAATCATTCAATTTTGGAGCAATTAAATTTTCTGCAAATTTGTGATTACTCCATATCTATTTAATTTTGGTTAAGAATTAAATAATGAGTCCATTCGATTATGAGAATATTCAAAACAAGGTATCAAGACCATGTCTTGGATAAAGAAACACTTGTTAAGTGAACATTGAATATTTTAATCGAAAGATATCCCTAATCGAGGTCATTTAAACAATGGAAGATTAATGATCACTTGAGATTAATGTGTAGTATGATTTATAGCACTGTTTCTTGTGCTACAAGGACATGATAGTCATAAATCATTTGCACAGGTACTAGTTTGGAATTATACCGGAAAGACCTATGAGAATACTTTAAGAGATGTCAAATCGTCATAAGTATATTTCTCATTATAGCTATCGGAACCTTTTTCCTCGACCATGAGTATTGCAAGTTCTCTTGTTTGAGTACTAGTCGTTTTGATGTTTTTAAACGTTTGCCGTAAATGGGGATTATAACGCCAGCTCTCAGGCGACTAGGTACTCTTAGTAAGGGAAGCATACCGTACAATACTGGGAATGTCCCCCTATTAATAATAGGGAATATGTCTTTGTTGTTTACAAGGCCTCTCGATGAGCGGTCTTGTGAAAATGCATGGCCGTGCTCAGATGGATTTTAGAAATCATCTATTTATTGATAGTCGAACTCGGGAATCGAGAAACACTTCTGGACAAAATGAGGATGACGAAGAATCTTACCTTATAGTTTATGAAGAGACATTAAGCAACATAGGAAAAGGGCTATACACAACTTGCACATTTGTCCGGAAGGAGAAGCGGGAGATTATTATTCCGATAGAGGGTTCAGAATTATTGGATAGTTAATTCTTCATTAAGGTCAAGTGATTGGAAGGCCTAGGTGGAGGCCGCTTCCGATCAGTAATATTAATGTACAATTAATATTACAACTTAATCTTGACTGAACCCTTCGGGTCGAACCCAATCAAACAACCGATCCGTCACGACGAGTCAATCCGAAGGATTTGATAAGTCTTCAGAGTTTTACAAACAAAGACGTCAGATATAGAGCTTAGAGCGTCGAGACCGAGTGTCGCAAGTCGAGTCGAATTTAGAACTCCACGAGACGCGAAATCAATCAAGTTACAAGTTCATGTTAGGTCGTAGCCTCGCATTGGCCTAGCATGTGCATCGCAATTCTAGAATGCTAGGCGTGCTAGGACCATGCATGCTAGCTAGCCACCGCAAGCATCGCAGCCTTACGTGTGTGCTAGCATGCCATCCGACCAACCATCGCAAGGCGAGGTCTTGCTAGCATGCTAGGCGCTGGCGCACAGGTAGCCCAGCAAGCATCGCAAGGCTAGGCCTTGCTAGCATGCTAGGCGCTGGCAGCCTCGCTAGCAGCATTGCACAACACCATGCGCCAGCCAGCAATGAGTTTGGTATTGCGTGTGTGTGCGTGTGCCTAGCACAGTATTGCACAGCACCATGCGCCAACCAGAAGCGTGTTGGGATGTGCGTGTGTGTGCGTGTGCCTAACATTGCAACGCCCAGCATAACGCACCTAGAAGCAGCGATGCATTACGTGCTGGCTGGCCTTGTGCTTGCTGGCTACGCATGCATGTGGGCTGTGTGTGTGTGTGCTGGCTTGCTGCCCAGCCTTGGTTCTAGGCGCCAGCTGGAAGCCTTGGCAGCCAAGGCAGGCTGCCAGCTAGCCATTTGGATTGGTAATGCCAGCTTGCTAGTGGGGACCAAGGGTTGTGAACTTTACCTTGGGAAGCAAGGCTATGGTCCCCCCCCTTGGAAAGGTGCTCAACTAATCTCTCATACTCCTTGTGCCACTTGTAACTTATTGATTGAATTGCAATTTTATTTTTGTTTTAATTAAAATAAAATGGGAAAATTGAAAATCTCCCACATTGATTGAGAGTGGGAATTCAAGGTTCATTTCCCTATAAATACCAAGGTTTTGGGATTTGGGAAGAACACTTGAGTGGAACTAAAAAGGCTTCTCCTTAGAAAAGTGAGAAAACCATAAGTTCGTAAAACTCTAGTGTTTATTGGTCGGGTCCCGACTAACCTTTGAGACTTGGATCGTTCGGGTCGGGTTCGTGGGTACGAGCCGTCGGAGACCTTCGCATTTGCGGGGTTCAAGTAAGAGCTCGGAATTCAAGCGAAGCACGCGCCAAGGGTAAGAATGTATTTTCTTCACTCTCTTAATTGTTGTTTATTAGTGATTTCATGCTTAGTCGCTTTAATTAGTGTGCGGGTCATGGATGGGTTTTCCTTCCGCGTAGAGTCGGACTCTACGAAACCCAACATAGGGCATCTGACGCGCCCTCGTCGCGGGCGCGGTCTTAGACGCTTCGGGGTCATTCTATAGTAGTCGCGGGCGCGGTGTTTGCCCAGACAACCCGCGGAGTTTGTTAGCTTTCCATACCCATATTTCTACGGGTGCGCAGCTATCTGGAGAGGGCGCGCACGACTTATTTTTCTTCTTTGCTTATATATACTCATGTAATTCCCTTTTATGAACCAACTTCTAATACTTCATTAGCTTAATTTTTAGAGAGAGAAACTAAAGAGAGAAGTTGTAAACTCAATCATTTGATCTTCAATTCAATCCATTTCAAGTTTTATTCTCTTTTGATCGTAAAGTTTGTAAGCTTTCAATTTGACTTTGCTTGTGTGAACTTGTTAAGCTTGATTGATTAGAGTTTTTATTTGATTTGCAACTATGAATATGCTGATGATTAATGTAGTTTTGTTCTTCAATTTCAGCATGCTTAGTGAGTAGATTCTTTGCTAGAGTGAAGGGGAAGCATGGATGAATGATGGATGATTGCTAATTTGGGATTTTGATTGATTGTCCATATGTTTTGCTAGATATGAGTGATCAACCTTGATTTCCAAGCAAGATTTCATTGTAATTCCTAATGACATGAACAATTAATTTGGGGATTGCATTTATTGCCTGATTTTGAATGTGATTCTCTTTGTTAGTCACTCATAGAGGAAACCTAGTTAGACTTCTAGGAGATAACCTTTTGGACTCTTTCAATTGCAACTGCTACTAGTCGTTACACTATTTCAATTAATTTGATTTCCCTTGATTAACATATTTATCTTGATTGCATGTGGATCCTAATCCCTAGTGCTTTTGATATTGAATTTCTATATTGTTTAGCTGCTTGAGACTATAGCTATACACTACTACACTCTTTTCGAAGTGGCTTAACACATAGACTATAGTATTCGACCCTCCATTCCTCGTGGATTGACTTGGACTTACCCCTATACTAGGTGTAGGTTTGGTTATAAATTTTGTTGACTTGGGAAGACTAACCTAACGACCCTAGTTTCACCCCTTGTCAGTGTCATATATTTATCTTTGGAAGGAGAAAAGTTCATGTATGCCTTGAGATTTCAGTTTCAAGCTTCTAACAACGAAGCTGTGTATGAAGCCCTTCTAACCGGTCCTAGAATTTGTAAGGTGGCCGGGGCAACAAAGATTGATGCCTGCTTGGTCTCCTAGTTGATAGTTAGCCAAGTAAACGGTGACTACGAGGAAAGGGAGCCGGCAATGATGAAGTATCTATAGATGGTGAAGGATGAGGCCTAGAGCCTAGAGCATTTCACACTATAACAAGTCCCTCGGTGCGAGAGTCATCAAGCAGACACCCTCTCTAAGCTAGCGTCCTCGGCATCATATGATACTCCAAGATCTAAGTTCTAAGATGTCAAGGAAAAGAGGAGTATCGATGCCAGGCCTATACAAATCATAGACAGAAGATCCGCCGGGATGGACGGAATGATGTTCTTTCGGACGAGCCAAAAGAGAGCTGGCTGATGAAGAAAAATGCTGCATGCAATGGTTTGAGATGAAGGGGGAGGACTTGTTTAAAAAAGCCTTTGTGAAGCCCTAATTGAAATGTATTATGCCCGAGAGAAAGCTTAAGGTCTTAGATGACCTCCACCAGGGGCATTGTGGATCACACATTGGTGGACGAGCTTTAGCTGAAAAGGTTACCCATCTAGGGTATTACTGGCTAAGCATGAATTCAGATGCCATTGAAATGGTGAAAAAATGTGACAAGTGCCAGAGGTTTACAACCCTCATACACTGCCTGGCAAATAGCTTGTCGGCCATAAGTAGTCCACTTCCCTTTCAAAATGAGGCATGGACATCTTGGGGCCATATACTCCTGCATCCGGACAGAGGCGGTATGTGTTAATAGCAGTTGACTACTTCACAAACTGGGTAGAGGCTGAAACCGTCCGAGGAATCAAATGGAGAGATGTATTAGCCTTCATCTGAAAGATTATTATCACACGCTTTTGTGTGCCGTAATCAATGGTGTTCGACAATGGACCTCAATTCGAGACCGGCCAACTCAAAGATTGGCTGAGCGACCAAGGCATAACACATTGTTTTGCCTCGGTCGGACGCCTAAAGGCAAATGGATAAGTTGAAGCATATAACAAGTTAATTTCAAATGGTATCAAGCGCAAGCTTATGAAAGCAGGTGGCCTACGGGCTGATGAGTTAGTCAACGTGTTATGGTCCATTTGAACACAACAAAAAGTTCAATAGGGGAGACCCCATTTTTTCTGGTCTATGACGCTGAGGCCATGCTCCAAATTGAGATGTATGAGCCCACTCTCCGAGTGATGCTATATGATGAATCGACCAATTGGGAGGTCATGAACACCGCATCAAACTTACTTTCAGAAGCTAGGGGCAATGCGACGCGTAGACACGAAATTTATTGTCTAATGAAGATGAGGGAATATTATTGCAAAGTGTCTAAGCGGCCGCTAAAGATTGGAGACTTTGTGTTAAGGAAGATGGAATCAGTAGGCTGGGCCAACGAGGATGGCAAGTTAAACCCAAACTATTGGGTTTCGTAGTGTCTGACACTACACGAAATGAAACCCTCCCAAAATTCGGACAAAAATTAAAGTAACTAAACATACAAATTAATCAATTAACAATCACATAATTGATTAACAAGGAAAGAGAAAAAAGAAAAGACGATCTTACCCTTGATGCGTGCTTCACTCTTTGTAAGAGCTCGTACTTGAAAGCTGATATGTTCATTTTATATAGTGTTTTACCCCCGTCCCTTGGTCATATTTAGGAGTATTCTTGGCTCTTTAGAGCCACTTTTATTACTAATATGTTTTTTCTAGTGTTTTTGTAGATTTGAGTCTTAAGGACCCAAAGAGGATATCCGGATTGAGCCAAAAGAGTGGCCCAATCGAAGAACTCCCTTGCCCGAGATTCTTTATGGCCTCCATACACCAGGAATTTATCCTTGTTCCTTTTCAGGTACTTTAGGATATTCTTGGCCGCAATCCAATGCGCCTCTCCTGGGTTCCATTGGTATCGGCTCGTTGCGCTCAGCGCATACGATACATCTGGCCTTGTACATATCTTGGCATACATGATCGATCCGATCAGCGAAGCATATGGGATCTGATTCATTCTTTCTCGCTCAAAAGGTGTCTATGGACACTGTTTCTTGCTGAGAGTTATGCCATGGGACATGGGTAAATTCCCTCTCTTGGCATTCTCCATGTTGAATCGAGCCAGTACTTTATCAATGTAAGTACTCTGGCTTAATCCAATCATCCTTTTAGATCTATCTCCGTAGATCTTGATGCCCAATATGTACTGTGCCTCTCCTAAGTCCTTCATTGAAAAGCACTTTCCCAGCCAGCCCTTTACGGACTCCAGTAATTTTGTGCTGTTTCCAATGAGAAGTATGTCATCGACATAAAGGACTAGGAATGCAATATCACTCCCACTTACCTTCTTGTATACACAAGATTCATCTGGATTCTTGATAAAACCAAACTTGCTAATGGCTTCATCAAATCGCAGATTCCAACTTCTGCTGGCTTGCTTCAGTCCATAAATGGACTTCTTCAGCTTGCAAACCTTTCTAGCGTTGCCTGGATCGACAAAACCTTCAGGTTGTGTCATATACACAGTTTCTTCCAAAATTTCATTTAGGAAGGCGGTTTTGACATTCATTTGCCATATTTCATAATCGTAATATGTAGCAATCGCTAGGATGATCCGGACGGATTTTAGCATTGCAACTGGTGAAAAAGTTTCATCATTGTCAATCCCGTGGATTTGTCTATAACCTCTTTCCACAACTCTAGCTTTGTATATCGATACATTTCCATCCTAGTCTATCTTCACTATGAAGATCCATTTGTAACTAATGGGTGTATAACCCTCGAGCAAATTCACCAAGTCCCAGACTTGATTTTCAGACATGGAGTCCATCTCGGATCTCATGGCCTCTTGCCATTTTGCAGAGTCGGGGCTCGTCATAGCTTGCTTGTATGTCGCTGGCTCATCACCATCCATGACTAGGATGTCCTGATCATCGGTTAAGACGATACCAAGGTATCTGTCTGGTTGAGATCTTTGTCGTTGCGACTTACGAAGGGTAATCGGTTGAGCCATTTCATTGTCAGTTTGATTCTGACCAATCTTCTTAGATGCTTCCAAAGCATCTAGATTTTTAGTTTTATCAGGTTGACATTGTTGCTCATCCTCTCGAACTTCGTCGAGTTCGATTTTCCTCCCACTTGTCATTTTGGAAAGGTGATCCTTCTCCAAAAAGACACCATCACGAGCAACAAAAACTTTGTTCTCAGATTTATTTTAGAAGTAATACCCTTTGGTTTCTTTTGGATATCCCATAAAGAAACACTTATCCAATTTGGGGTGAAGTTTGTTCGAAATTAATCGCTTGATATATGCTTCGCATCCCCAAATCTTGAGAAAAGACAGCCTAGGAGGTTTCTTAGTCCATAAATCATCTGGAGTCTTTTCAACAGCTTTTGACGGAGCTTTGTTTAGTGTTAGTGATGTAGTTTGTAGCGCATGTCCCCATAAAGAGATAGGGAGTTCACTAAGACCCATCATTGATCGAACCATGTCTAAAAAGGTTCGATTCCTTCGTTCAGACACTCCGTTCCATTGAGGAGTTCCGGGAGGTGTCAACTCCGAAAGAATACCATTTTCTTTCAAGTGATCGTCGAATTCATGGCTCAAATATTCGCCACCTCGATCCAATCGAAGTGCTTTAATTTTCTTGCCAAGTTGATTTTCAACTTCTTTCTGAAATTCTTTGAATTTCTCAAAGGATTCAGATTTATTCGACATTAAGTAGATATAGCCACATCTACTAAAATCGTCGGTGAAAGTGATGAAATATCGGTAACCTTGTCTTGCGGGTGTACTCATTGGTCCACATACATCCGTGTGTATTAGACCTAATAAGTCACTTGGCCTTTTTCCCAACTTGGAGAATGATTGTTTTATCATCTTGCCTAATAGACATCCTTCGCAATTTTCAAACGACTCTAGGTCGAATGAGTCAAGAACACCTTCTTGAAGAAGTTTCTTGATGCGTTTGATGTTAATATGGCCAAGACGATAGTGCCACAAGTAGGTTTGATTCGACTCGATGGTCTTAGCCCTTTTAGCAGTATTATCGATGTTATAAACGTGTTTGCCTAGTGAAAGCACATAAATACCATTTTCAGAATGTGCCTTACCATATAAAACATTATCAAAGTAAATAAAACAACTATTGTTTTTATTCGAAAATCGAATCCTTTTGCTTCTAACGCCGATATTGAAATAATGTTTTTGGTCACTCTTGGAACATGATAGCAGTTTTCAAGTTCTAGAATAAGCCCTGAGGGCAAAGACAAACTGAGAGTTCCAACGGAGACGACATACATCCTTGCTCCATTGCCGACCCGAAGCTCGACCTCTCCCTTCTTTAGCCTCCTATTTATCCTTAGTCCCTGAGCATTGGAACAAAGGTGTGAGCCACATCCGGTATCTAATACCCACAATGTTTTCCTAGCGAAGTTTAAGTCTATAACGAAAATACCTGATGAAGAAGCAACGTTGTCGTTCTTCTTATCTTCCTTGAATTTGAGGCAGTCCCGTTTCCAATATCCCTTCTTCTTACAGTAGAAACATTTGGAATCAGATTTAGAAGAGCCTGCCTTTTTGTCCTTGCTGCCCTTGGCAGATTTTGACTTAGGCGTGAACTTTTTCCCTTTCCCTTTAAAGCTCTTCTTTTTGCCCGGACGTTTGAATGGCTTTCCCTTCCTCACCATAAGCATGTCATGCTTGACCTCATCCTTGAGGGTTTGCTCGGCTTTCTTCAACATACCGTGAAGCTCGGTGAGGTTTTTCTCCATACTATGCATATTATAGTTAATTTTGACCTGATCATAGCCTTTGTGAAGCGAGTGGAAAATGATGCCAATTGCCATCTCCGTCGAATACCCAGCATCAAGCCTTTCCATTTTCTCAAACAATCCAATCATTTTGAGGACATGCGGGCTAACTGACTCTCCTTTCTTGAGCTTGATCTCAAGGATCTGCCTGTGGGTTTTGAACCTTTTAGTTAGGGCCTGCTCTTGAAACATATTCTGAAGCTTAGAAATGATCTCAAAAGTCGTCTCCTTTTCAAAGAAAGTCTTTTGAAGGTCCGGAGACATAGTGGCCAACATGATGCATTTGACATCCCGATTGGCACTTTGCCATCGGTTAAGGGCAGCCTGAGTGACCTCCTCATTGGGAGAGTCGGGAATTTCCTCATCAAGGACGTATTCCTTTTGCTCTTGCATTAGTACAATGAGGAGATTTCTTTGCCAATCAAGAAAGTTTGGCCCGCTCAACTTCTCCTTCTCGAGAATTGAGCGTAAAGAGAATTGGTTGTTATTTGAGTTACTTGCAGACATTGTTCTACAATTGAAAGAATTTGAAGTGAAAAACCATTCATATAACCAAAAAGTTAAAAACACGTTCATGCAAATATTCAATCTTATTGAGCATTTTATCCACGCATTTATAAAATCGTCCCTTTTAGGCGAGAATAAAATGATCCCGAGATCCCAAAGATCAAGAAATGGTTAAGCATGCTTTGGCTTGTCTTAATCATTAAATATCTTAAGGTAAGCAATCCAATTGCTAGTAGCTCCAAGCTACTCTCGGTTTGATACAATGTCGCATCTAATGCATCCTTGACATTTTATCTCTTTTGCCACGACATCTAAGGACTCCTTAATGATATCGTTGAGCTTAACCAAGACAACTTGCATACCTAGTATACCTTACGTTCCTAGGGAAGTAGTGATGTCTCGCTTTGGCGTAATCCATCACGTACGCGCATTAGTTCGGTAAGTGTTGTTCTTGGAACGGAAAATTTTAGCTCAATATTATTAAGGGACCTAGGGTTTCTACGTTGGTTGATTTAAGTGAACTTAACTAATCGTCGCAACATATAGAAATCCTAGACATGCATCTAGTAATCATATATAACAACAATATATATAAAGCATAAAACGATGCATTTGGCAACTAGCATGACCCCTTGAAATCATCAATTTCCTTGGGTCTTCATCTTGGCTCGTCTTCATCGAAACGCCGTCTTGAGACATCTTGGCCAAAATAAAATAAGCTAGCTAGAACGACTAAAATTTGCAGACCGTATTTAGATTTACAAATATACTTAACGGTTCGCAGACCGTATTTAGATTTATAAAAATACATAACGGAACACAGTCCGTCTTTCTTTATGCTTAAAATAAAACGAGCTATGTCCATGTTTAATCTTGCCAATATGCAAATTAATAATGGATTTGACAAATGGGAGTTGGAAAAATAAACTAATCATCTAATGAAAAATTTTCCAACTTTCATACTTGTGTAAAATACCAAGATTATATCTTCCAATATGAAAATTAATCAAATTTTACTCACAAGTATTTGAACTTGATGGATTTTAATCAACCAAACAAGAAAAATCCAAACTTTGTTCAATATGGAATTTAGGGTTAGGGTTCCAATCATTTAAACCTTTAAAGATTAGAACTTTAACATTATAGAAACTTAAAATTACAAGTTCACAACATCACGTTTTATTGCAATTTATTTGCAAAATTTGTGAAAAACAAGTTTATGTGAAAAATGGTATATCAACTTAAGCACTAATAAAAACTCCATTATTATGCTTAAGGATATTTTTAAAACCAGTAGATTAGTGATGCAAATGTGCATTTAATCTAATCTTGTAATTCTTTCATTAATCAAGGCTTAAAAAGAATTAAAATTTTCGTTGAAAAACGAAAAACTCCAGAAAAATGGGTTCTAGTTCGAATTTGGCTTTTGGACAACCCTCAAAGAGAATTGAATCTGTTCCATAATGTTGATTCCACCCAAAAATCACTATTTTTGAGCCAAAATCTGGGTTCGACAGCCAAATCGTGAATAAAACCGAGTTTTAAAATTAATTAAAACGAGCATCTAATCTAATTAGAAGAACATGAACCAGAAAAATAAATTCTTTTAAAACACCTTAATTAAAAAATTAATTGAAAAAATTAAAAGGAGCGTGGCTCCAATACCACAGTAGGGTTTCGTAGTGACCCGACACTACACGGAAGGAAACCCCCCAATACCCGCCCCTTAATTAAAGCAATTAACAAGCAGAATAAACTTAATCAAGCAAGACTAAGAATAAGAATAATACCTTTGTTGCGTGCTTCGCTCCCGAAGAGCTCTTACTTCAAAATCCTGAAACTACGAGATCTCTGACGGATCGTACCCTCGACCCGACCCGAGCGTCCCTAGTCATGAAGGTTAGTCAAGACCCGGACAAAACAAAACTATGAGTTTTACGAATCAAAGGTTTACTCAAATTACAAGAGTTGTCTTTTTAATTCCACTCAAGGTTGTGTATTTCCCAATACCATGCCTTTGGTATTTATAGGGAAATGCACCCTTGAACTTCATTTCCCAACCAATGTGGGAGAAGGAATAATTTTGATAATTAATTTATTTCCGAAATAAATTAATAATTAAATTCAATGACAATGCAACAAGTGTCAAGGGTAGAGTGAAGGTTAGGTGAGGACCATGAAGAAGTGGGGGGGACCATTGCCTTGCTCCCCAAGGCTTTGCCCAAGCTTGATTCCCCACCCCTCACAAAACCGCCTTAAGCCTAGGTGCATGCTAGCTCGAACTAGCCTAGCATCCACATGGTTAGACCACTATGGTGCTACGGCTACGCTCGTACTTGTCACTTCAGATTTTGCGACGCTCGATATCGACGCACTAGGCTCGATATCTGACGTCTGTATTCGTAAAACTCTGTCGACTCATTAAATCCTTTCTGATTAATTCGTCGTCTCGGATGGGTGATTCGATTTGGTTCGACCCGAAGGGTTCAGTCAAGATTAAGCTGTAATATCAATTGTGCTTTGATATTACTGATTGGAAGCGGCCTCCACCAAGGCATTCCGATCACTTGATCTTATTGAAGAATTAACTCTGTAATAATTTTGAACCCTCTATCGGAAGAAAACACTTGTTGGAAGGACACCATTCTTTTCACGAAGCTGCCAAATATTCGGTTTCAGTTATAGAATCTGCAATGGTGCTCTACATAACACTCTTCTAACTAAACGCTCTTCCATTTAGGCAAAACATGTACCCTAACAGTGACATGAAGTCATCTCAGTCAGTCTGGAAGCTAGTGTCGGTGTAACCTTCAACAATCAAGTCTTCATGGCCACCATTGACCGGAAATTTATCCTTGTTCCTTTTCTGGTACTTCAGGATATTCTTGATTGCAGTCAAATGCGCCTCTCCTGGGTCTTATTGGTATAGGCTAGTAGCACTCAAGGCGTACGATACTGTTTCGGGGTTTTTTGATGTCCTGCGGGAGAGTTACAAATTCGGGATTGTGATCCTTGCGCCTGTACCTCCAAAGCAACGGAGACTCCGGGTGGTGGGAGCTCTGCCTCCGACAATCAAGTTAGAACGTGATTGAGGAGTAAATAGTGCGGAATGTAAAAGGGTGATTTGGTTCCCCTGAAGAGAGGAGTGATCAAGGAATGCAATTAATGCTAAGTCTGGTCTAGCAGTCAGAATGCACGTGTGTTTAGGCTTCTCTAGGTGAGATGATTTTGTTGTTTAATGGAGGCTAATTACCTGTTTATATATCCTTGAAGTACGTGCCCATTACTAGGTTTAGATGGTAAACCTAAGACTGATTGGGCTTGCCTCGGGATTTGGGCCTTGGTGGCCATTTTTCAGATTGGCTGGTTCACGGGCCACCTGGCGTGGCACGATTAGTCCATGTTGGACCTTATAGAGTGACAAGTGGCGGACGCTGATTGGTCCACGTGGTGGACACGTGGCAGGTCCTGCTTGGTCTATTTGTCATGGGTATTTTTACCCTAATCATTATACCCTCGGATGGAGTAATTCCTCTTTCCAGGAGGGATTGTTCCTTTCGAAAGCTAGACCCTCGAAGCTTTTTAGGTTGGCATCTTGTCAAGTTCTAATGGGAGATGGACTTGATTAACTTAGAAAATTTTGATACCTTAGGCGGTATGACATTTTCAAAGTTAATCAATCATACTAATGATTGCCGCCAAACTAGACAGATGTCGATTCTTAGCCCCACTATGCAGATAGCCCCTAATCAGGTGGACTGTCAACTATTGAATAGGGGGTAAGCGGTTAAGATTATCTGGTCGTTGGCCTCGTTTGGTTCGTTCTTAATATAATATACTAAGATTGGTACTTAGTTTATTTTGTTGGGTGACGACTGGTCGTCTGCTATGGTGGCTGCATAGAAGCAGGCATCAAATGGGCCGTCCAACCGGGGTAGCTACACTTGTTGGGTTACAAGCGGAAGCTTAAGTATAGCCAACCTAGTAAGAATAGTGGTCGAGTACCTCTATTTGGCAAAAATAAGCGGACTTCTCGTACCTTTTAGGTCCCATACTAAGTTGGTTGAGTGACTATGAGGTAACCTTGGGTTCCCTAGTCTCCGTCACTCGGGCTTAAGTAGTAGATGAATCAGGCGACTTAGGCCGGCTGACCCCCTTTATTTGCCAAGTTATGCTTGGCTATTAACTCAAGTTGCGCCAAAATGTTTCGGCATGGTTTTACAAGACTTGATGAATATTAACCAAGTTTGATGGGGACAGGCCGTCTGTTTTAGTGAACGGGACGCCTGGCCGGAGTAGCTACGCCTGTATTTGTTGCAAGTGGTAACTTTTGTCACATCTAGTAGGAATAGTGGTCGAGAGCCCCTGTTTGCCAAAAAACAGGCGGACCTCTCGTACCTTTTTGGTTCCGTACTAGGGTGGGAAACTGGTTAACCTTGAGGTTAGTCAATCACCGCCACTTTAGTTTGAGTAGTAGAGGAATCAGGCGGCTTAGGCCGGCTACCCCCTTGATTCGCCATGTTTTGCTTGGCTATTAACTCAAAGGGTATCGATTGTCAACCTAGTAGGAAGAGTGGTTGAGTTCCTCTGTTTGTCAAAAACAGGCGGACTTCTCATACCGTTTAGGTTCCATGCTAGATTTGAGAGAGTGACTATGAGTTAACTTTGGAGTTACTCAGTCGTTGTCACTCCAGCTTGAGTAGTAGGGGTACCAGACGACGGAGGTCGGCTGGTCCCCTTGATTCGCCAATGTTTGTTGGCTATTAACTCAAGAGGTACCTTTTGCATTTATCCCAAGTAATGACAGGCGGTCTTCCGACTCAGATGTCAACTGGCTACCACTGGTTCAGTTAGTGGTAGAGTTATCCTTGTCTAAGTTGTAAACGGATACGTGGTTGTCCTTGGGGACAATCGTTTATAAGCCGTGTGTTTAGTTTATAGAGCATTATTCCACCCAAAAGGGAGCTGCTCTCTGCGACGAATCTCATCCGGAGGGATGTTGCCGGACGCCTGCTATGATGTTGGGACATGTCATATTAATTTAATTTTTAGGTGGGATCAGTCGGCCTGGTGCCAGGGGTGATCATCTGACCCTTGGCTTTCCTTAGTTCTTAGTGAACGTAGGTGCTAGGTTTCCCTAGACTTGAGTACGAGGAGGGTTGCCGTCTGTTTAGGCACAGGGACAGTCAGGCCCTCTGATCATTTTTTAACAAAGTATAGGAGGGTGGCCGTCTGTTTTGGATTCAGTCGGCCATCTTCTATGGAGAGTAGCCGACTGTGTGCCCGGCCGGCATGCCCCTCTGATGACAGAGTAAAATACTTAATGGAGAGTAGCCGATTGTAAAGGTAGAGGCGGCATGCCCCTCTGATGGTAGAGTAAATACACAACGGAGAGTAGCCGACTGTAAAGGTGAAGGCGGCATGCCCCTCTGAATCAGTACCAAGTATTGAAATAATTGCAAGTGTTAGAGCAGATGGATAAGTTAGTTTCCTTCCATGGAGGATGGATGACATTGGGACGCCTTCTTCTTTGATTGATGAGTCTACTTTCTTCGAATGGGAACAGGTGATCATGCTAAGCTTGTTTTTATGCGGTTTGTGACCTTGCCGTCTATTTCCATCCAGCCCCACTCTGTCTTTACTCATGTTGTTTTGGAGGTTTCTTTGCCCTAAATACATGTGGCGAGTGCTCCAGCTATTAAAACTCGGCCAACTAGATCAGGGTGCCGCTTGAATCTTAGCAATGATGATGATGATTGGAGATTTAATTGATGGTCGAGCTACCCAGGCCAGGCTAACCAAGAGATGCTTTCCCAAGGCGCTTGCTTTTTATTTGATTTTCAAATTGAGTAGCACATGCGCTACGCATCCAGACATCTCAGAGCTCGGCCCACTCATTGGCCGCCGGTCTTTAGCCCCTTGGTGAAAATTGCTGGCTGATGTCATTAAGGAGGGTCGGTTGCTTTCATAGCTAGAGACTTCGTCGTATAGGGGCCGGCTACTCTTCAATAGGGTGCCGACTGTGCTGCCGGGTTTAATAACCTTAGGCAATATTTTTATCATAATAATGATTAGAATTCTTGTGGCAACGGATATGCATGCGGGCAGCCGTCTAGCTGGTATTGAGCCAAGGACTTATGGCTGTTTGTCCATTATGGCCGCCTGTAAGGCTGGTACTAGGCCGGCTGCCGCCTGTTTTTTACATGGTGTGCCGGCTATTTATTTCGTTTTGTGGTCGCCTGAATAATGCGAGCTGGGACCAAACTCATTTACATTAAAGTATGCTCGGTACCATAATTTTGAGCAAAGACCATACGGACTTTCGAAGTAAAATTCTTAGCTTCACTTACACTCGGTCGGAGCATATATAGATTGGTTTCGCAAATGGAGCTGGCCGGATGTTTAGTGGCTGGGAAAGAGCCGGTTGCCGCCTGGCTAGGGTGGCTTCTGCTACTTGCTGCTTTGAGGGGCACGTTCAGGTGCCGCCTGCTCTAGCATGGGAACCAATGCCCAGCTTTCCACAATGGCCGGCTGTAATGAGCTACTTGGGTGAAGCTAAACAATCGGTCACATAGGAGTGGTCACCGCATGTAGACATAAAGCACCGAATGAAGGTGATCACCGTAACAGTGTTTAATTAAGAAGGGTGCCGCCTAGTGCCAATTAAGTTTCAGTAGACGTAATAGCCTCTTGTGACGTTCCTAGCCGCCTAGTAGTGATCCTTGCCATAGGAGCTTGTCATGGTATTGGCATGCACAACGTTCGATCATGAGGGTGCCACTTGTTATTATTACGATCACTAAACTTCATTTAATAACTTCGCATTACAACCGATATTGCATACATGCTAGTCTTTAAACTCAATCAAGAGTAATGCTGGCTGTGCGTGTGTAAAACAGTCCGTATGTTTATGTTTATATGCCCACTGTTTTAGGTGAGTTGGGGACGGCTGCCGCCTATCCAGTTGCTGGGTGGCTGCTGCCGTCTACTAGCTTTGAGAAAGGACGCTGGGGTGCCGTCTGCTCTGCCTCGTACTGGCGAATGTAACTAATGGCCAAGCTCTTTCCCGCAAGTGTTTCAATGGCTACGCTCTCGTTGAATGATTAAAGAGCTGATTGAGCTATCAACATAATGCCGGTTGATTTTCTTGTTATGCATTGGCTAACGACCTCTTGCGGGCCAAAAGAGTTGCCTGCTTTACCAATGGCCAATCATCAAGGCGTCGGCTTCTCGAGTTTAAGCTCAAGCGTCCATGGCTTGCTTGAGTTAATGACATTTGGCAGCCGCATGCTTGGCCGGATGTTTGGTTTGTTGCGGCTGTTTTTGCTGGGCAAGTGTCGCCTGCTTCATCTTTAAACATGGCCGTCTTTTTATTGCAGCTGCTGCCGCCTCTTTCGGCTATCGTGGAAAGAACACACCCCAAATAAACTCATATATCAGTCGCATGTATAATTCAGCCGGCCACATCTCTCTGTCAGCCTCGTGCATATTTTTGTTTTAAAATTAAGTGCGTGGTTGCTGGACATCCGGCTGATTTCATAGCCATGAGGCTTTTTTTGTTAGCGTCGTACCGCAGTCGGCTTTAGGAGTATTACTCACGTTTTCCAGATTGTTTAATGCTTATCAATAATACTATACGCATGCTTGCTGCATTAGTTGCAAGTGCCGCTTGCTTATATGGCTCGGTCGGCTGCCCACTAAACATGGCTGGCTTTTGTTGTAGCTGTTGTTGTCCGCTGGATAGAGGTTCGACACTAAGGTGGCGCCTGCTCAAGCATAGGCTCCCATACTTAGCCTCATACTTACGAGAGTCAAGAATTTTAACGCCTTGCTGCCGCCTCCTTCATAAGTATAGCACAAGTTGTATTGTCAACCTATTTTTGTCGCAAGGTGCTCATCCAGCCAATCATGGTGCTGGGCAGCTAGACATATAGCCGGCTTTGCCTTTGGCCGCCTAATTGCACATGCCGGGTTTTTGGTTTTAGAGCTGGCAGGCCGAATGTTTCTTGTGCCAATTCCAGCTGCTATCGTCGACTACTCGTGAGTCTGCTCAAGGAGGTCAAAGTGAGGCTGGTTGCCCTTAACTCCTCGACCATCCGGACTGTCCAAGGTACCTCGAATGGGCACAATAATGCTCAATTGTAATGCCGTGTGCCGCGTGTTTTAATCATGGCTGGCCGACTGCTTATATGAACTAGTCGGCTCTTGCTAAACCATGCTAGCTTGTAATTATGGCTGCTGCCGCCTGCTAGCTTAAGCTACGACACCTAGGTAGCCGCTTGTTTTCATGCTCAAGTTCGAAGCTATTACATACACTTGGTAATGCGGCTAGTGTCACTTGAACTTGCTGTTTTACCGAAGAGCCACCTCCTTGATCTTGCTATTAACATGAGGTGTTGGGGAAGAAGGCTCGTAAAGGTGGATACATGTGGGCTTTTGTGATTTCTTAGACTTGCTAAATTCTCAGTTAGTGCGGTTAGGGGGCTGCAATCATAAAATGATTATGATAATTGTCTTGCCACCACCTGCCAGCTTAAGAAATAAGAAAGGTGCCACTTGTTACTGTTATAATATATACTAAGTAAGTGCACTAAAATGATTGTAGAATATATACAAAGTAAGTGCTGCCTGTTTCCTTTTCCACCCAGTAAGTTTGGAAGAATAGTAGGCAATGCGTGGCTAGTACATGCAACGTTGTATGGGTGTTGATTAGGGGATTTTGCTCCCACCAATCGGAATGCGCCACGTGGGCCAATCAGGTCCTGCCAAGTGTCCCCCATTTGGACCTCTCAGGGCTTGCCACGTGGCACACGCTTATTCGTCCACCCTGGACTTATTATGTCATGACACGTGGCATACTCCATGCCTAATGGAGAAGCCGGTCACCTAGGCCCAACTTCCGAGGGAAGCCCAATCAGCCCAAGGTTAACCTAAACCTAGATTGGCACGTTTCCCGAGGTTATAAATACCTCCCTTAAACCTCATTAAGAGAGATTACGCAGATTACACACATTAAACACCCTCACCTAGAGAGACCCAATCACTTTAATTTCCGCATTAATTACTCCTTAATCAAGTACTAACCTGACCGTCGGAGGCGGATCTCCAACCATCCGGAGCATCCGTTTGTTTTGCATGTACAGGCGTCCGGTTCCAGTCTCGGAATTGTAACTCTCCCGCGGGACATCAGAAAACCCCGAAACATTTTTGGCGCCGTCTGTGGGGAGAGTACTTCTGAGATGGCACCCACGTTTGTACCGGCTCCTGAAGAGAGACGTCCCCTGGACGATCCTCTAGTTCAGTCGGACCGCGATATTGAGAATGAATTTGAAGTTGAAGCTCACACAGCTTCAGACGGGACCCTAAGGGCCCGACGTACCCGTCATACCGAAAGGAGGGAACGGGAACATCTTCAAACTAGAAGCGAGCCAGCAGGCGCACCGCCTGTTCGGCAGCAGCCGACTGATGGGTCTGCTCCCATCACAAGGGACGAACTCATGACCTTCATGAGGGACTTCAAGGGAGAAATTCAAGAGTTGATCAACAAGAAGCCGCCTGCTCTGGACAAGGAGTAGTCGGCTAAGAAACCCTCCACTTCACGGAAGAGGAAGCCATTTCAAGGGCGAGAGGCGACCCCTCATCCTAAATCTAGGAAGTGGGAGCCACCTGCCCTTGATTTCACAAAATACCGTTTTCCTACTCCAGGAAATAGGAAACCTGTTCGTCATATTCAGGCGGACAGGTCGAGGAAAACATACACAGACGCTCGGCTACTGCTAGAGCAGAAGAAGAGTGACCGATTGTCAGAGTCGGCCTCTATTTCATACTTCCAAGACAGTCTGCGAAATACCTCAATGAGGCATACTCAGTCGTATCATGAGAGTCAGTCAGGCGGCACCTTCCGTCAGTCCGGCTTTCATAGCGACAAGGCGGTACCAAACTTACCGTTTGTACCGCAACAACAGTATTTTTTACAGCCACCTACGTTTGGTGGACATGCAGCAAAAAATGTCCAACCTATGGACTGGTAGCTACGGTTGCTTAGACTTGGTGAACAGCCGTCGGCCTTCTCCAAGGAAATTACTGAAGCCGCTCAGCCGGCCAAAGTGAAAAATGTATTAGTAGGCTCCTATGACGGCACTACTAACCCAGAAGACCATCTGATGGCATTCACCAACCTGATGTACCTTCAAGGGTTGGATGATCCAACTTGGTGCAAGTGTTTCCCAGCGACTCTCAAAGGAATCGCACAACAATGGTTCGGCAACCTGCCGACTGGTTGTGTAAATAACTTCAAGACGTTTGCTTATTTATTCACCTCCAACTTCGCCATGAACATCCCTACGAAGAAGACGACCCTTGATTTAGGAACAATTCAGCAGGGCGAGAAGGAGGGGCTTCGTTCTTACATCAGGCGATTTAACCTGATGAGAATACAGATTCAAGGGTTACCGGATGAAGTAGCCTATACTGACTTTTTCAGAGGTCTCAAAGATGGGTCGACCTTCAAATTTGATTTGGTCCGAAAGAGGATGGCGACTCTTCAAGAGGCCTTGATTGAAGCGGAAGCCTATATACAGGCGACTGATCTTTGTAGTACGGTAAAACAGTCAAACGGGAAAAGGTTCGACAAAAGAGAAGGACGACAGAAGCAGTCGTCAAACAAAGACGAGAAGAGAAAAGAGGTCTGGGCAACTGATTCCTCTAAACAGCCGTCCCAGAAGAAGAAAAAAGAATTCAAACCATACTCCCCAAAGTATGTGTTTAACAAGGATAGCCAATTTATCCTAAAGGAAATCAAGGGACGGATCTCAATTGAGAAGCCGGTCCCCATGAAGGGTTCTGCAAACAATCGGAACCAAGAAAAATTATGTGATTATCATGAAGATGTTGGTCATCACACCAATGAATGCATCAGTCTCATGCGGTATCTGGACCGCCTGGCTAAGCAAGGTGACCTTGACACTTATGTCAAGAAATCTACGGGGAACACTTCCTCGAAAAAGCAGTCGGCCAAAAAGAATCAACAGGCCGACAGCTCCGATACAGATGATGCAGCGTCTACACCATTGCAGGCGGCTTCTCAGGAGGCGGCCCCACTATTAGGGGCAACAAAGACAATATCAGACGGTTAGATGTAAATTCCGTTCACCAAGAACGGCCCTCCAAATATTCATTTCCTGAGATTGTCATCACTGAAGAAGATCTAGGAGGGGTAAGAGGGCCGCATGACGACCCTATCGTTATTAAATGTAAAGTGGCCAACCAGAGAGTTGGCCGAATCCTCATAGATACCAGAAGCTCCTCAGATCTCATTAGTAGCAAATGTCTGTCGAAACTAAAATATCAGACTGATTGCATACATCCGGCATCCCACCCTTTAGTAGGGTTTGGAGGAGGAGTCGTCCACCCAGTGGGACGAGTGGATTTACCCATCCGCCTGGGCGAAAAAGGGGAAGGACGAAACATGGTAGTCCAGTTCCTGGTAGTAGAAGAACTCTCGGCCTACAACATGATTCTAGGACGACCAACCCTGAATAATTCCAAGGTTGTTATAATCCCATCTCTTATGTTGCTCAAGTTTGAGAGGGATAATGGAACAGTCGGGTCCCTAAGGGGAGATCAGAGGATGGCCTGAGAGTGCTATCTCTCGGATGTCAAGCCCACTGTTATGGCCACTGGGTCGAGAGGTAAAAAAAATAGACCTTGACAATGTCAAGGAGAGTGCGCCTGTTCAAGAAGCAGGCGGCAAGAAGAGAAAGGCATCCCAGATAGGGGCCGCAAGAAAAGACAGAAAATAGCAATCATTGGCAGAGGAGCGGTCAGATGAATTCCGCTCTCAGCCGGCTGGTGAGCATACGAACCTGATCTTAGATGACTCGCGTCCTGCCAGAACAATCAAGGTTGGGACGACTGCTCTAAGGGACCTGGGGTGACGACTTTCACAAACTATTGAAAGAATAAAAGGACATCTTTGCATTCGAAGTCTGTGAAATGTCAGGCATTAGTCCTGATCTGGCGGTACATAAACTGGTCGTGGATCCGAAAAAGAAGCCGGTACGACAGAAGAAGCGGAACCATGGCGAAGAAAGAAGTCAGGCGGCAGCCGCCGAAGTTAAAAAATTACTTGATGCAGGGTTCATTCGGCAATGTTACTTCCCAGACTGGGTTGCAAATGTGGTGCTTGTTAAAAAGCCGAATGGCACCTGGCGAATGTGTGTAGAATACACACACTTAAACAAGGCGTGCCCCAAAGACAGTTACCCTCTGCCTAAAATTGATAACCTGGTCGACTCAACAGCCGGCCATGCTTTGATGAGCTTTATGGACGCCTACTCTGGTTTCCATCAAATTCCTTTATGGAAGAAATATCATGAGAAGACGGCCTTCGTCACTGATCAGGGGTTATACTGTTACACGGTCATGCCGTTTGGTCTTAAGAATGCCCCGACCACTTTCCAGCGAATGATAAACACTGTGTTCTTTGATCTGATTGGGAGAAATGTCGAGGCATATATTGATGATATGATTGTCAAGTCTAAACTTCATAAAGATCATCTGTCGGACCTCCGAGAAACTTTCGCCACACTCAGGCGGCACCATGTCATGCTCAATCCCAAGAAATGTGTCTTTGGAGTTGAGTCTGGGAAATTTCTCGGATTCCTTATCAATCAGAGAGGAATAAAGGCGAACCCTGATAAGGTGCAGGCGGTCATCGACATGCAGTCGCCTCGTACCATCCGAGAGGTTCAGAAGTTAACAGGTTGTCTGGCGGCCTTGGGAAGATTTCTAAGCCAATCAGGCGACAAATGCCTATACTTTTTCAAGGCAATTAAGAAAAAGGCAAGGTTTGAATGGGGGTCGGATGCTGAGGCGGCCTTCCAGAAATTGAAAGTTCACTTGCATTCCTTGCCGAGGCTGGTCAGCCCTTTGCCCAAAGAAGTACTCTACATGTACCTGGCCGTCTCTGATCATGCGTTAAGCGCTGTTCTCCTTGCTGAAAGAGACGGCTGTCAGCTCCCAGTCTACTGAAAAATGCCGAGTTGAGGTATCCCTTAGTGGAGAAATTTGGTCTTGCACTCTTCATGGCTGTTAAAAAATTGAAGCCCTACTTTTTGGCACATGCAGTCGTCGTGTATACAGACCAACCTATCAAGCGGCCACTGACCATCATGGAGTCGTCAGGCCGAATGATCAAATGGGCCATAGAAATACAGAGCCTCGAAGTTACCTTCGAGCCTAGAAAAGCCGTGAAGGGGCAAGCCTTTGCTGACTTTATTGTTGAGATGACTCGTCCTCCTGACTCTCTAGTTCAGACCAAGTCTGGAAGGTATATGTGGATGGAAGCTCTACTTCAAATGGTTGTGGAGCAGGCGTCATATGTCAGTCGCCAGAGGGCGACAGGTACGAGTATGCTCTACGCTTCAGTTTTCAGGCCTCAAACAATGAGGCAGAATATGAAGCTTTACTAGCCGGAATCCGCATGTGCAAGGCGGCAGGGGCAAGAAAAATAAACGCCTGTTCCGATTCACAATTGATAGTAAGTCAGTACAATGGCGAATACGAAGCAACCCATCCGACCATGATCAAGTATTTATAGCGGTCCGACAAGCAGTCGGCTCCCTTGAGGATTTCCATCTGACCCAAGTGCCGAGATCAGAAAACAACTAGGCGGATGCACTTTCAAAATTAGCATCATTCGCCTCCTGTGATACTCCTCGAACTGTTTTTTTGGGAAGTAATGGAGAGGAGAAGCATTGAGGAAGAGTCTATTGGAATCTTAGACAGAAGCTCAACCTGGATGGATCCAATCAGGGCATATCTGACAAATGGTACCCTGCTAGATGATCATCAACAGGCGGCAGCACTGAAAAAACAAGCAACCAGTTTTGAAATAATAAAGGGAGAACTTCACAAAAGGGGGTACCTTCAACCCTTCTTAAAGTGTGTTACTCCAGAAAAGGGGCGAGAGATACTGGATGATCTTCACTCTGGTTACTGTGCTTCCCATATAGGCGGTAGGACGCTAGCTCAACGGGCAAGGCGGTAGGGCTACGTTTGGCCTACTTTAGAAGCAGATGCGATGGAGATGGTGAAAAAATGTGACAAGTGCAAAAGGTTTGGCAAACTAATTCACCGTCCGGCTACTGACCTCACTACCATTCATAGCCCACTACTGTTTGCTAAGTGGGGCATGAATATTCTGGGTCCATATACGCCTGCTACAGCGGAAGGAGGTACATACTTGTTGCCGTCGACTACTTCACTAAATGAGTAGAGGCGGAGGCTGTAAAGGGAATCAAGACGAAGGATGTAATTTCATTCATTTGGAAAAATGTCATCACTCGGTTCGGGGTTCCCATGTCTATGGTTTTTGATAATGGTCCCCAATTTGAGACGCCTGTTCTCAAAAGCTGGTTGGGTGACCAAGGAATTGCACACTACTTTGCATCTGTCGGCCGTCCACAAGCAAACGGCCAGGTAGAAGCCTTTAATAAAATCATCTCAGACGGTCTCAAGAAAAAGATTGAACGAGCAGGCGGCCTATGGGCGCATGAATTACCACATGTTCTCTGGGCCATTAGGACGACTGAAAAAGGGGCGACTGGAGAAACTCCATTCCTCCTAACTTATGGTGCGGAAGCTGTTCTTCCAATAGAACACTACGACCGACTCTTCGAGTAATGCTATATGACGAAGAGGCAAACTGGGAAGCCATGCGCCTGGCATTAGACTCACTTCCTGAAAGGAGGGCAATGCTGTCTTGCGCCATGAAATTTACCGCCTGAGAATGACTAGATCATACAACAAAAAAGTAACAGGCGTCCACTCAAAGTGGGGGACTTTGTACTTAGAAAAATGGAAGCTGTTGGAAGGGCTAATGAGTCTGGCAAACTAACTCCCAACTGGGAAGGACCCTACCGAATCTGTGAAGAGGTCAGGGACGGTACCTACCGTCTGGAAACACCAGACGGCCAACCATTGCCTCGAACTTGGAATGTAGATAATCTTAAGAAATATTTCTTTTGAATGATGTAAATAGTCAAGGGCTACTTAATAAAAGTTTGCATACTTAATATTCATTTTTTTACTAAGAGGGGCACGCCTACTAACAAACAGTCGGCTACTCTCTATAGTTTTCATTTTTACTTAAGAGGGGCATGCCTACTGACAAATAGTCGGCTACTCTCCATGTTTAACTTTTATTCTTACTTAAGAGGGGCACGTCGCTAGTTTCACTCAACAGGCTACACTCCCATAATACAGTTCACCAAGAACTATCAAAGGCTCATAGCTAAAGTGATCAGACCAGGCGCCAAGCCAACTGATCAAAATATAAAAATTCAATTCGACCTGTCCCAACGTTATAGAAGGCGTCCGACGGCATCTATCCGGATGAAATTCGTCGCAGAGAGCAGCTCCCTTTTTGGGTGGAACATTGTTCTATAAAATCATTACACGACACCTATACGACTGTCTAACCAAGACAACCACGTGGCCGTTTCCCGGACAAAGATATCTCTCACTTAACTGACTAATCACGTCAAGCAAGTGTTCGCAGTAACCATCCGGGTCAACTGACCGACTGAACTACTTGGGATAAGAACAGTTGGTATTTTATGAGTTAAAAGCCAACAAACATTGGCGAATAAAGGGGAACAACCGGTACCCACCGCTTGATACCTCTACTACTCAGATACTTGGCGACTAGGTAACAATCATGTTTACTTGGTCACTCCTTAAAAATTTAGTATGAAACTAAAAAGGTGTTCATACAGCACCTGTTCACACTAGATTAAATATGGCGGGGAACAGTCGGCCTAGACGGCCTAAAGTCTCTAGCCTAAAAACATGACAAGTAGGAAACCACTTTCCTACTTGGTTAATTTTACAAATGACAGGACCGCCTGCCTAAAGGGGATCCAGTCTTTAAAATGGTTCGAATACCGATTGGATAAATGGCTGACTGATCGTCTAGCCTGGAAACAGACAACCAGTCGTCCAGGGGCATAGGCGGCGTGACTAACTATCCGTACCTGTCTGCAACTATCGGCCATGTAAAACAGTCGGTATAATGTACAATTGGATATCAGAATATTCAATACTTAAACAAATTTGAAGCAAAACAAAAATATTCATTAAAGGAAGTCGGTCATTAAAGACCGGCAAAATATTGAGAGCCCCGGCCCCCTGGCCGGTAAATACAAACAAACGGCACGCAGGCCGGGGAAAGAACACATAAAGCTTATGAAGGGGGCAGATCTTCAATATTAGCAGCTGCCGCCTGGTCAGCACTCTTTTTGCTGGACTCGGCTTCAGCTGCATCCTTCTTCGATGCATTACCCCCAAGCGGCACAAGCACCACTACCGGCTGCTCCTCCTCCTCCAACGCCTCTTCCTCAACAGCCGCCAGGATCTCTTGATTATATCTATCAGAACACTTGCGGTACGTTTTTTTCCCAGGACGAAAAGTCGGCATTGGGGAAGAGGCGGCCCCAGGTCAGGCGCTGGATCTGAGCAGAGTCTTCCATCATCTCTCAGACCAGCTCTTTCTTTTCTTGCTCGGCCTTTGCCGAGAGCTCCTGGGTAAGACTCTTCTCCTAGGTCACCAGGCGTTCCTTAACGTGCGCCAAGGATTTCTTTAAGGTGTCGTATGAAGACATTTTTTGCCAAAGAGGTCTCAGCTCGGCCTTGAGATTGTTGATGGTCGCCTCTAGCTCATTATTTTTCTTCTGGGCCGCCTCTAACTGACCCCGGATAGCAGAAGTAGCCTGCGCCTGATAATAAAGAATATCAATTGTCAAAACCTCATTTTGGGCAATTTAAAACATTGCGTTATCACAGTGAGAGGCGGCCATAGCTTTTGCAGCCTTTACCTCTTTGTTCTTCCTGTCAAGCGGCTTGCGAAGGCCGTTCACTCGGAGCAGGGCCTAAGTAAAAGGGAACAGGCGTCAGTTTCCAAATAAAAACAGGCGTCCTGGAATTTAAATAACCAAAAATATGCTAAGTATACCTCAGCAAGAACCCTTGCAATC
This sequence comes from Chenopodium quinoa, assembly GCF_001683475.1. Lineage (NCBI taxonomy): Eukaryota > Viridiplantae > Streptophyta > Magnoliopsida > Caryophyllales > Amaranthaceae > Chenopodium > Chenopodium quinoa. Next base: position 489,695 of record NW_018745650.1, read on the forward strand.
CCGTCTAGGTCAAGGGTGCCGACACCCCTGACCGCCTCCCCTTTCATGTGGAGGTACGACCTTGATCATAGACTTGGCCACTTCGACCAAGTCAGGCTCCTGAGGGCCGGCTGCATCAAGCATAAACAAACGAATTAGACCTAGTAAAGGAGGGAGCAAGTCTAAAATTTACAAGGACAATTTCATACTTCTAGGTGACCTAGCTGGAGTTTTTAGAAGAAGTGGCCGGCTGTTTCTCAGCCGCCGCATGTTTCCTGGCAGAACCAGGAGAGCTCGCAACAGTCGTCCTCCGGGCCTTGGGGTCCGGCTGTTGGGAAGAAGAAGCTCTTGGAGCGCCCC